>NC_092151.1:24143960-24443960 GCF_045791955.1 Oncorhynchus clarkii lewisi | reverse complement strand
TTGGTGCTAAACTAAAGGACCATGTGGCCACCACACACAGAGCTATTGCAAACAATCCTGATGCTACTGCTGAGGACAGGAACACGTACAATACGTCCTGCTATGACCTCCGCAGAGTCATCAAATGAGCAAAAGGACAATACAGTGAGCTCCAAAAGTATTGGGACAGTGACACATTTTTGGTTGTTTAGATTCTGTACTCCACCCCATTGGATTCGAAACGATACAATTCCTTACGAAAAAAGATAACTGCAGTATGCGGCAAGTACTGCACTTAGAGTGCTGTATAACTGCAGTTCAACTGCAGTACACTGCAGTCATTCTGCAATTATTGCATCCAAAATAACAGTCTACTGCAATTTACTGCAGTTTCAAAACGGTAATATTTTTTGTAAGGGGATGACTATGAGGTTAAAGTGCATACTGTCAGCTTTAATTTGAGGGTATTTCCATCTATATCGGGTGAACCGTTTAGAAATTACAGTACTTTTTGTTCATTGTCCCCCCATTGTAGGGGACCAAAAGTATTGAGACAAATTCACTTTTGTGTATTAAAGTCATCAAAAGTGAAGTCATAGCACACAATGGCTACATCAAGCTTGTACCTCTATTTTGTTGGATGCATTTACTGTTTGCTTTGGTTGTGTTTCAGATTATTTTATGCCCTAATAGAAATGGTAAAAATAATGTATTGTGCCAATTTGGAGTCACTTTTATGGTAAATAAGAATATGATATGTTTCTTAACACTTCTACATTCATGTGGATGCTACCATGGTTACATATAGTCCTGAAGGAATCGTGAATACGTAGACTGTAGACTGATATAGTTAAAGACGCACAAGTGTTTAGAAACATATTCTATTCTTATTTACAATAAAAGTGACTCCAAAATGAAACAATACATTATTTACCATTAATTTCTATTGTGCACAAAATAATCTGAAACACAACCAAAACAAACATTAAATGTATCCAACAAATTTGTAGAGTCACAAGCTTGATTTAGTCATTGTGATATGGATGAAAATACCTTCAAATTAAAGCTGACAGTCTGCACTTTAACCTCATAGTCATTGTATAATTTTAAATCCAAAGTGCTGGAGAACAGAGCCAAAACAACAACAAGAATTGTCACTCTCCCAATACTTTTGGAGCTCACTGTATATGAATAAGGTGGAATCATACTACACAGGCTCCGACGCCCGCCGTATGTAGCAGGGGCTACAGTCCATTACGGATTACAAAGGAAGACCCAGCCGTGATCTGCCGAATAATGCCTCTCTTCCAGACGCAATCAATGCATTTTATGCACGCTTCAACAAAAACAACACCGTACTATGCGTGAGGGCCCCCACCGACCCAGAGGACTGGCTGATCTTGCTCTCCGTGGCCGATTAGGTCAACACTCGCAAGGTCGTGAGGTCGTGAGGCATTCTCAGAGCATGCGTAACTCAGCTGGCAGGCATATTCATGGTAATTCTGAACCTCTCCTTGTCCCAGTCTGTAATCCTCACGTTTTAAGAGGACTACCAGCATTCCTGTTCCCAAGAACTTGAAGGTTTCATGCCACAAAGACTACTGCCCTGTAGCACTTACACCTATACTCATGAACTGCTTTGGAAGACTGGTTATGACACACATCAACTCCATCAACTCCAACTCCATCTTTAGACCAAATTTGTATACCGCACCAACAGATCCATAGACGTGTGTGCTTAGTCCCCTGCTGTACTACCAGTTCAGCCACGACTGCATGGCCACGCACGACTTCAACACCATCATCACGTGTGAGCACGTCCCCATCCACGTCAACGGGGCTGCAGTGGAGCAGGTCGAGAGCTTCAAAATCCTTGGTGTCCAAATCACTAAGGACTTAAAATGGTCCACTCACACCCGCACAGTCGTGAGTGGACCACGACTGTGGTCGTTCCTTTCCTCCTTAGGAAGTTGAAAATGTTTGGCATGGGCCCTCAAATCCTCAAAAGGTTCTACAGCTGCACTTTTGCGAGCATTGTGACTGGCTGCGTCACTGCTTGGTATGGCAACAGGGTGGTGCGGATAGCCCAGTACATCACTGGGGCCGAGCTCCCTGCCATCCAGGACCTCTATATCAGGTGGTGTGAAAAGAAGGCCCGGGAAAATCATTAAAGACTCCAGCCACTCAAGCCCATAGACTATTCTCTCTGCTTTCGCAAGGCAAGTGGTACCGGTGCATCAAGTCTGACTCCAACAGGCTCCTGAACAGCTTCTATCCTCAAGCCATAAGACTGATAAATAACTAACAGAATAGCTAACAGAATGGCTACACAGACTGAGTTGACCCTTGTGTTTATATTTTCTCAAAAACGCACTCATACACACTGACACTCTAGCATGCACACACATTTATGCTGACTCACACACATATTCAATCATAATTTACGCTGCTGCTACTCATATCTGTCTCTATCACTCCAGTATTGCTGCACATTGTAAATATGGTATTGGAACTGATCCGGTATACAGCTTCTTACTTACCCGTGTTCTTCTGATTTCTTGTTTTTAGTTCTTGTGTGTTTTTGTTCTACCTTATGTTATGTTTTGTGCTACGTAGATGTTGATTACTGCTTTGTTGGATTTGGAGCTTGCAAGAAAGGCCTTTCACTGTACTTATGCATTCAAAATTTAAAACTTGACATTTGAATCACAGTCCAAGTGGTGGGGTGGGTGCTTTTAAATGGAGAATGAAATGGTGTAATAGAAAGGCACATACATTGTGGCCATGAAGAGACTTGCGGAGCACAAACAGCACTAATTAAAGGTCATATGATATTATAGTAATTAAAAAAGGGCAAAGAAAGAATAAAGAAAAGAAAATGGCCACCTTCCTCCACTTGTCTGCAGTTCTCCTTCGTGTCTAGGATTTCCTATGAATGGTACAGTTCATAGAAGTTCCTGGAATTCATTTCATTTAATTTATTAAAAGATAACGAAATATTAACTAAAATGTATTAAAGAAAGGCAAGAAAAATGTACTGTCGCGCCCTTTTGGTCTGAAAACAACCTTCCATACAACCGTCCTAAGAATACTGTTTTACTGCACAGTATGTGTTTCAACTCAAAGAACTCCTGAAATCAATGTTAAGCTGCACAGCAAAATGTGCAAACACAACAAACTTTATACTTCTGATTCGTTTCGAGAAGTGTTAATATCATAGTTCTGTCATGAAAAATGAGTATTTCGTAGTGTTGCCTTTAAATTGTTTAACTTGGGTCAAATATTTCGGGTAGTCTTCCACAAGCTTCCCACAATAAGTTGGCTGAATTTTGGACCATTCCTCCTGACAGAGCTGGTGTAACTGAGTCAGGTTTGTAGGCCTCCTTGCTTGCACACGCTTTTTCAGTTTTGCCCACATATTTTCTATAGGATTGAGGTCAGGGCTTTGTGATGGACACTCCAATATCTTGACTTTGTTGTCCTTAAGCCATTTTGCCACAACTTTGGAAGCATGCTTGGGGTCATTGTCCATTTGGAAGACCCATTTGCGACCAAGCTTAATTTCCTGACTGATGTCTTGAGATGTTGCTTGAAATACATCCACAGGTACACCTCCAATTGACTCAAATTATGTCAAGTAGCCTATCAGAAGCTTCTAAAGCCATGACATAATTTTCTGGAATTTTCCAAGCTGTTTAAAGGCACAGTCAACTTAGTGTATGTAAACTTCTGTCCCACTAGAATTGTGATACAGTGAATTATAAGTGAAATAATCTGTCTGTAAACAATTGTTGGAAAAATTACTTGTGTCATGCACAAAGTATGACTTGCCAAATTATAGTTTGTTAACAAGAAATGTGTGGAGTGGTTGAAAAACGGGACTCCAACCTAAGTGTATTTAAACTTCCGACTTCAACTGTGTGTGTACAATTTTGAAAATCATTTGTAAATGTTTGCTGTGTGTGTGTGTGTGTGTGTGTGTGTGTGTGTGTGTGTGTGTGTGTGTGTGTTTGCTCAAAATATTTAAACCATTTGAAAAGGTTGTAAGTAAAATACCACATTTTCATTTCCCCCTTATTGAACTGACTGATTTAGTGTGTGAATGGGAGACTCAATTTAATTAGATGGCCAAAACACAGTGCACCAGCGTCCAGTCACATCCGATACTAGCAAGAACAATTGATAACTTGTTGTCATTATTTCAGTCCCCCAGTCACAGCTGGCGTTGGTTGATTACAGTAATAATATTGATGAAGATAATGTGAATTGCTCTTCACCAGGAAATTATTTGAAGGTTAGAATGACCCTTAATGACCCTAGTTAATGGTAAATTTCTCCAGGCTAAAGATCAATGCCGCTCTTATTTCTGTTGAACCTAAATACTATATAATTACAACTTACTTGTCTCTACAGCTCTCCTCTCCTTTCCTCGACTCTCCTCCCCTCCCTCCACTCCCCTCTCCTCTTCCATTGACCTCAACCTCCCAGTACACAAACACTGAGAAGGTCAGTCAGTGCAGTGCACTTGGAGCAGTATCCATGTGCTGAATAATATCTGGAATGTTCAGTATATACTGTATACTCCTCCATGGAACTGCAATGTCCATGAGAATTTTCAGAACCATGGACAGTGACTGGGGTCTCTGAGAAGCTTACAGAGAATAAACCCCATGTAAGATATTTGGTAACAGTGTAATTCATGCTTAGATAAGGTTATGTATGTCACAGTCTCCTCTGTCTCTTGAGTCCCAAGGCATCGCTGGCACGTTTTGGACTTCTAACCTCTTTTAAATGTTGTGCGGTTGATCTACAGACTGCTGGGTTGTTGCATTGGATTAATCTATTTCTCCTTAGATTTTTCTATTTGAACATTACTTTGCGTGATTAGTCTGGGTCTGAGCCCGGGCGGTGTTTGAGAGACAAGGGCAGATCCCTAAAATGGTCCTTTTTACAAAAATGTCTTTAAAGTCCCAACTACAAAATATGAAAAGCTGAGACTCTCATGAACACGCACATGTAACCTGTTGTGATCTATGATGCTCACAAGCCACACAATAGGTTATTCTACAGTACATAGAAGATCATAGGAAATCCCAGGACATAGTGTCTATAATGCTGTAATAAGCTCCCATACTTGCTGTCACAAACCCCAGTTGTCACTGACTAGTTGGATATTCATTTCGCATTATATGCCCGATCAACCACCCTATTTTTGTTTTTGCCTTAAGTATCCGTCTGTCTTATGTAACCATACCAAAAGTAAAACATCGTACTAATTTGAGTGCCCCAAATTTACGTTTACTATGTTACATTTAGTCAGGCCGTTACATCAGGTTTTTGATTGGCGGACATGACTTGTTTCTTGACATTTGTCAATAAAACTCATGAATGTAAAGCTTTATGTCAAATTGTTTTGTGTTCTACTTGTAGCCCTGGTTGTCCGGAAAAGACAATTGTCAGACACTTAAATATGTGGCTAAATATGACGGCAGAGCAAGCAGATTAATGAAAGTACTGAATTTCAGCTTTTTCACTGTGGGAGGCCTGGGACATATGTTAAGCCTGTTTCTGTGCAAAAAGTTATTGCTTTTCCAGCTAATGTTTATGTTTTTATATCCCAAAGGGTTTTTCCCTTGTATTGCTATAATAAAAACATGTGAATATTTTTTTCATCACCAAGACAATTGATTCTGTAACAAGTCAGTTTTTTTATCCAAAGGATGTGAAATACTAATTTATACAGCAATAATGAATTCAACCAGTATGCACATGCTTACATTTCTCCTGAAGTGCCTAATAGAGGACATGTTGACGTTCAGTAAAGGAAGTAGCTCAGCGTGTAGGAAGCCGATAATTAGGCCTGATGATTACATCTGCATCTTGATGCAATTTATTCCCTTTTTCTTGCTAAAATAAATTGTAAGCTTATTTATTCTCCGAGAGACTTTATTACTGAATTAGCTCAAATCTAAAACACACTTAGTCTTCCAAAGCACACCCTAGACAAAAAGTGTGTGTGTGTGTGTGTGTGTGTGTGTGTGTGTGTGTGTGTGCGCGTACGTACGTACATGAGTGTCTGGCAGAAGTGGTGTAGGACTGTGGAGACTTTCCGATAAATCTGCCTTTTTTCCAGGTGGTAAAATCCATTTCTCTAACAAGCGTCATTTGGTGCCCACAGAGCCTGTTGGAAACAAGGGATACAACCACAGTTGTAGCCCCAACGCACTCGACCAAGTGGCTTTCTGTCATCTTGATGTTGTTTATGGAAAAAGATAATTTTCTTTGGAAAAAAAGCTGTGTTGAGAGAATTGTGGAGATTACCCGCGAGACCCAATTTGGTACCATTTGGAACTCTGTATTTTTCCTCCCATGGGGTTTCTTTGCTAAAGAAACCATCAAATATGATTTTAAAAAATTATAATCTTTCAAATAACATAACATCTAATTTTATTAGTCACACATGCCGAATACAGCAGGTGTAAACCTTACAGTGAAATGCTTACTTACGAGCCCTTAGCCAACAATGCAGTTAAAAAAATACAGATAAGAATAAGAAATAAAAGTAACAAGTAAATATAGAGCAGCAGTAAAATAAAAATAGCGAGACTACACACAGGGGGTACCGGTACAGAGTCAATGTGCGGGGGCACCGGTTAGTTGGGGTAATATGTACAGTTGAAGTCAGAATTTTACATACACTTAGGTTGGAGTCATTAAAACTCGTTTTTCAAGAACTCCACAAATGTCTTGTTAACAAACTATAGTTTTGGCAAGTCAGTTAGGACATCTACTTTGTGCATGACACCAGTAATTTTTCCAACAATTGTTTACAGACAGATTATTTCACTTTATAATTCACTGTATCACAATTCCAGTGGGTCAGAAGTTTACATACACGAAGTTGACTGTGCCTTTAAACAGCTTGGAAAATTCCAGAAAATTATGTCATGGCTTTAGAAGCTTCTGCTAATTGACATCATTTGAGTCAATTGGAGGTGTACCTGTGGATGTATTCCAAGCCTACCTTCAAACTCTGTGCCTCTTTGCTTGACATCATGGGAACACCAAAATAAATCAGCCAAGATCTCAGAAAGAAATTGTAGACCTCCACAAGTCTGGTTCATCCTTGGGAGCAATTTCCCAAGCCTGAAGGTACCACGTTCATCTGTACAAACAATAGTACACAAGTATAAACACCATGGGACCACGTAACCTTCATACCGCTCAGGAAGGAGGTGCATTCTGTCTCCTAGAGATGAACGTACTTTGGTGCAAAAGTGAAAATCAATCCCAGAACAACAGCAAAGGACCTTGTGAAGATGCTGGAGGAAACAGGTACAAAAGTACCTATATCCACAGTAAAACAAGTCCTATATCGACATAACCTGACAGGCCACTCAGCAAGGAAGAAGCCACTGCTCCAGAACCGCCATAAAAAAAAGCCAGACTACGGTTTGCAACTGCACATGGGGACGATGATTGTACTTTTTGGAGAAATGTCCTCTGGTCTGATGAAACAAAAATAGAACTGTTTGGCCATAATGACCATCGTTATGTTTGGAGGACAAAGGGGGAGGCTTGCAAGCCTAAGAACACCATCCCAACCGTGAAGCATGGGGGTGGCAGCATCATGTTGTGGGGGTACTTTGCTGCAGGAGGCACTTCACAAAATACATGGCATCATGAGGCAGGAAAATTATGTGGATATATTGAAGCATCATCTCAAGACATCAGTCAAGGAATTAAAGCTTGGTCACAAATGGTTCTTCCAAATAGACCCAAAGCATACTGGCTTAAGGACAACAAAGTCAAGGTATTAACCTCAATCCTATAGGACCTCAATTCTATAGAAAATTTGTGGACAGAACTGAAAAGGTGTATGCGAGCAAGGACGCCTACAAACCTGACTCCGTTACACCAGCTCTGTCAGGAAGAAGGGGCCAAAATTCACCCAACTTATTGTGGGAAGCTTGTGGAAGGGTACCCGAAACGTTTGATCAAAGATAAACAATTTAAAGGCAATGCTACCAAATACTAATTGAATGTACAGTGGGGCAAAAAAAGTATTTAGTCAGCCACCAATTGTGCAAGTTCTCCCACTTAAAAAGATGAGAGAGGCCTGTAATTTTCATCATAGGTACACTTCAACTATGACAGACAAAATTAGAAAAAAAATCCAGAAAATCATATTGTAGGATTTTGTATGAATTTATTTGCAAATTATGGTGGAAAATAAGTATTTGGTCAATTACAAAAGTTTATCTCAATACTTTTTTATATACCCTTTGTTGGCAATGACAGAGGTCAAACGTTTTCTGTAAGTCTTCACAAGGTTTTCACACACTGTTGCTGGTATTTTGGCCCATTCCTCCATGCATATCTCCTCTAGAGCAGTGATGTTTTGGGGCTGTTGCTGGGCAACACGGACTTTCAACTCCCTCCAAAGATTTTCTATGGGGTTGAGATCTGGAGACTGGCTAGGCCACTCCAGGACCTTGAAATGCTTCTTACGAAGCCACTCCTTCGTTGCCCGGGCGGTTTGTTTGGGATCATTGTCATGCTGAAAGACCCAGCCACGTTTAATCTTCAATGCCCTTGCTGATGGAAGGAGGTTTTCTCTCAAAATCTCACGATACATGGCCCCATTCATTCTTTCCTTTACACGGATCAGTCATCCTGGTCCCTTTGCTGAAAAACAGCCCCAAAGCATGACGTTTCCACCCCCATGCTTCACATTAGGTATGGTGTTCTTTGGATGCAACTCAGCATTCTTTGTACTCCAAACACGACGAGTTGAGTTTTTACCAAAAAGTTCTATTTTGGTTTCATCTGACCATATGACATTCTCCCAATCATCTTCTGGATAATCCAAATGCTCTCTAGCAAACTTCAGACGGGCCTGGACATGTACTGGCTTAAGCAGGGGGACACGTCTGGCACTGCAGGATTTGAGTCCCTGGCGGCGTAGTGTGTTACTGATGGTAGGCTTTGTTACTTTGGTCCCAGCTCTCTGCAGGTCATTCCCTAGGTCCACCCGTGTGGTTCTGGGATTTTTGCTCACCATTCTTGTGATCATTTTGACCCCACGGGGTGAGATCTTGCGTAGAGCCACAGATCGAGGGAGATTATCAGTGGTCTCGTATGTCTTCCATTTCCTAATAATTGCTCCCACAGTTGATTTCTTCAAACCAAGCTGCTTACCTATTGCAGATTCAGTCTTCCCAGCCTGGTGCAGGTCTACAATTTTGTTTCTGGTGTCCTTTGACAGCTCTTTGGTCTTGGCCATAGTGGAGTTTGTAGTTTGACTATTTGAGGTTGTTGACAGGTTTCTGTTAGCTCCAGCTGCGCCGCCAGCCTGTGCCCATGGTCCCTTGCCGTCCAGAATCTCCTCCCAAGACCATGAGTCCTGCGATCGCTGCTGCTGCCCGTTACCACGCTGCTTGGTCCTTTTGTGGTGGGTGTTTCTGTATCGGATTTCCTCCTCTTCGTCTGAGGAGGAGTAAGGATCGGACCAAAGCACAGCGTGGTAAGTGTTCATGATGATTTTAATTAAAGAAAGCACTGAACACTGAATCAAAACAATCAACGATGACGTGAATTTACAAAACCGAAACAGTACCGTGTGGGGACAACAATTGACAGCTGCCTCTGATTCAGAACCATACTAGGCCGAACTCAAAAACCAACATAGAAAAACAAACACAGACTGCCCACCCCAACTCACGCCCTGACCATACTAAAACAAAGGAACTAAGGTCAGAACGTGACAAATAGACACACAATGTGTACTATACCGGTAATACTATAAACCCTGGGTTGGCTGAAGGATGGTATGAAATTCTGGATACCACCCAAACCTATAAGCAACACATGGAAAAACATTTTTTCTTATACTTGTTGAAACCTAAAACCTGCAAGTACATACTGTAATTGTTGGGCTCAAACAAAAATTTGCCCCACATTGGGTTCCCCCAGGAATGGATTGAAAAACACTGCGCTATCAAATAATGTAGTTACCTATAATTTCCCCTATACAGTGTGAGATGTTGTACTTTGTCTTGAGGCAAAAGCAAAAATGTGAATTCTCCCTCCACCTCAGCACTTTGAGCTTTTCAGTTAAAAGACAAATGATCCTATTGATCTCACATATGGCATATTTTTTACTTTCGCTTTGATATGGATGTAGCATGAACATATTGTTGATGTACAGTAAAATAACGATTTGAAAAATAACTTGGAGACGTAGCGAAAAACAGAAAATATTATATAATTCTGGAAGCCTAGATAAAAACTTATCTTGTTCGGTCATAAAACTGTCCCCACAAAGTATACCAGCCAGTCGGGTCTGCATTGGACCATGAAATTAATACAGGTCTTCTTTGAGCGTGAACACAGGTTGTCTCGCTTGTCTATTAAAAGTGATCATTTCCCAGTGTTATGAGAAGCAATCAGCACCTGTCTTTATTCCATTAGCCAACAAACTAGTTCAGCGTAATTTTAGATTGTTCGATGCCACCTCCTCCGCCATCAAAGTGCGAGGGTTCTAATGTTCCATCTGGTGGAGGGTGACACTTCCAACCCTCTCCAAAGCATCTCTGTTGCATATGTCTTCGCAGAGACCTTGTGAAGCTTCAGTTGCAAATTAGCCAAGAGGGAGAAAGGTGTCTGGCTTAAAACCCACACGTAACTCAACACTGAAAGCCCTATCTGACAGCGTATTCTGGCCTTTGTGGAGGCTGCAGTGCATTTAAAGAAACATTGTGAATCCATATTCAAGGTTGGAAATAAAATTGAAGTCTTGGGTCTTTTCTCTTACAGGTCCAGTGGAGCTGTTTTTATCTCAAAATGAAATTATTTCTGCGTAACAATTAAGTACCTTACTGCGATTGTTATCAATTAAAATGGTCAAAAAGAAACAAGCAAAACTCTTAGCAAAGAGCTATTTCTCAAGCAATAATTTTGCCAAGACCTTCTGGGAGCAGTCTGAGTGGGGAGGGAAAAAATGAAAATGAACTGTTATTGGCAGTGAGGTTTGGAACTCTCTTTCTAATTTGCCTATTAACTAATTTACCGCCTGGTGATATCACCAGTTAGGCCAAAACTCCATCCCACCAAAACATGGATGA
Source organism: Oncorhynchus clarkii lewisi (assembly GCF_045791955.1). Lineage (NCBI taxonomy): Eukaryota > Metazoa > Chordata > Actinopteri > Salmoniformes > Salmonidae > Oncorhynchus > Oncorhynchus clarkii. Next base: position 24,432,855 of record NC_092151.1, on the reverse strand, counting down.
GGAGTTTGTTTAGGATTTGTGCAAAGGACAAATAACTTAGGTGAAGTGTTGTGGGTACTCTAACGAAGGCTATGGCCCCCTCAAACCTTTCTTGGAAGACTAGGCGTATGACTGTGGGACAAAGGATGAGTAGGTTGGAGAAACACTTCAACCACCACTAGTGAAGTGCATCATAGAAACCATTGGAAATAGTGTTTTTGTTCTAAGTCAATTACATATTTCAATCGCTGCTTTACTTTTTTGTATTTATTAAGGGTCCTTCTTCCTGGGGTTCAAACAAGATTAAAGCACCATACAACACATTATTACACCACTACTCTACCACTACGTCTACAATACAAAATGTATAATACCACAATACAACAATATTACAACATTACAATGTGTACGTCTGTGTAGAGTGCATGAGTTAGCATGTTTGTGTGTATGCGTGTGTGTGTGTGCCTGTGTGTGTCTCTTCACAGTCCTCGTAGTTCCATAAGGTGTAGTTTTATCTGTTTTTTAAATCTGATTTTACAGCTTGCTTTGGTTAATTGATGTGGAATAGAGTTCCTTGTAGTTATGGCTCTATGTAGTACTGTGCATTTCCCAGAGTCTGTTCTGGACTTAGGGACTGTGAAGAGACCCCTGGTGGCATGTCTTGTTGGATCTGCATGGGTGTCTGAGCTGTGTGCAAGTTGTTTGAACAGACAGCCCGGTGCTTTCAACATGTCAGTATATCTCACAAAAACAAGTAGTTATTGATGTTAGTGCTCTGTGTACATTTAAGGGTCAGCTGTGTTGCTCTTTTCTGGGTCAACTGTAATTTTCCAATGTTCCTCTTTGTGGCACTTGACCACATAATTGGGCAGTAGTCCAGGTATGATAAAATTAGGGCCTGTAGGACTTGTTTTGTTGACAGCGATGTCAAGAAAGCAGAGCAGCTCTTTATTACAGACAGACCTCTCCCCATCTTAGCTACAATTGTATCAATATGTTTTGACCATGACAGTTTACAATCAAGGGTTACATCAAGCTGTTTAGTCTCCTAAACTTGCTCAATTTCCACATTATTCACTACAAGATTTAGTTGAGCTTTAGGGTTTATTGAAATATGTGTCCCAAATACAATGCTTTAAGTTTTTTTTTATATTTAAGACTAGCTTATTACTTGTCAACCATTCTAAAACTAACTGCAGCTCTTCAAATCAAATCAAATTTTATTGGTCACATACACACGGTTAGCAGATGTTAATGCGAGTGAAGTGAAAAGCTTGTGCTTCTAGTTCCGACCATGCAGTAATATCTAACAATAAATCAATTTCACAAATACCTTTTAAACACAAGTGCAAAGGGATAAATAAGAATATGTACATATAAATATATGGATGAGCGATGGCCGAACGGCATAGGCAAGATGCAGTAGATGGTATAGTGTACAGTATATGCATATGAGATGAGTAATGTAGGGTATGTAAACATTGTATAAAGTGGCATTGTTTTTGGTGACTAGTGATACATTTATTACATCCAATTTTCTATTATTATAGTGGCTAGAGATTTGAGTCAGTGTGTTGGCAGTAGCCACTCAATGTTAGAGATGGCTGTTTAACAGTCTGATGACCTTGAGACAGAAGCTGTTTTTCAGTCTCTCGGTCTCAGCTTTGATGCACCTGTACTGACCTCGCCTTCTGGATGACAGCGGGGTGAACAAGCAGTGGCTCGGGTGGTTGTTGTCCTTGATGATCTTTATGGCCTTCCTGTGACATCGGGTGGTGTAGGTGTCCTGGAGGGCAGGTAGTTTGCCCCAGGTGATGCGTTGTGCAGACCTCACTACCCTCTGGAGAGCCTTACGGTTGTGAGCGGAGCAGTTGCCGTACCAGGCAGTGATACAGCCCGACCGGATGCTCTCGATTGTGCATCTGTAAAAGTTTGTGAGTGTTTTTGGTGACAGGCCAATTTATTTCAGCCTCCTGCAGTTGAAGAGGCGCTGTTGAGTCAGGGGTCTGGCAGAGTGCCATGAGCTGATCACGTGCGCTCACGTGAGATTTAGCTGCGTTCCATTGCATTTCTACAGACAAATGAATTCTCCGGTTGAAACAAAATTGAAGATTTATGATAAAACATCTTAAAGATTGATTCTGTACTTCGTTTGGCTTTTTCTATGAACTGTAATAAGACTTTTCGTCTGAACTTTCTCCTGGCCTTGCCCGCGCCTCGGGAGTTTGGATTGTGTACTAAACACTCAAACAAAAAGGAGGTATTTGGACATAAATGATGGACATTATCGAGCAAAACAAACATTTATTGTGGAACTGGGATTCCTGGGAGTGCATTCTGATGAAGATCATCAAAGGTAAGTGAATATTTATAATGCTATTTCTGACTTCTGTTGACTCCACAACATGGTGGGTATCTGTTTGGCTTGTTTTGTTGTCTGAGCGCTGTACTCAGATTATTGTATGGTGTGCTTTTTCCATGTCAGTTTTGGCTTGTTTTGTTGTCTGAGCGCTGTACTCAGATTATTGTATGGTGTGCTTTTTCTGTGTCAGTTTTTTTTAAACTGACACAGCGGTTGCATTGAGGAGAAGTGGATCTAAAATTCCATGCATAACAGTTGTATCTTTTATCAATGTTTATTATGAGTATTTCTGTAAATTGATTCTCTGCAAAATCACCGTATGTTTTGGAACTACTGAATATAACGCGCCAATGTAAACTGAGATTTTTGGATGTAAATATGAACTTTATCGAACAAAATACACATGTATTGTGTAACATGAAGTCCTATGAGTGTCATCTGATGAAGATCATCAAAGGTTAGTGATTCATTCTATCTCTTTCTGCTTTTTTGTGACTCCTCTCTTTGCCTGGAAAAATGGATGTGTTTTTCTGTGACTAGGTACTGACCTAACATAATCGTTTGGTGTGCCTTCGTCGTAAAGCCTTTTTGAAATCGGACACTGTGGCTGGATTTACAACAAGTTTATCTTTACAATGGTGTAAAATACTTGTATGTTTGAGGAATTTTAATTATGGGATTTCTGTTGTTTTGAATTTGGCGCCCTGCAATTTCACTGGCTGTTGGCGAGGTGGGACGCTACCATCCCACATATCCCAGAGAGGTTTTAAACAGTTTTTACAGTCATTTTCTTAATGGGTGTATTCTTATTAGTAACTGGAATAAGCAATTTTATAAATGCGTTAAGTGCAGCGTTTGCTTGAATCCTCATTTAATACCACGACAAGCAAATATTATTTACATCTTCAACATAGGAATCACTACAAAAACTCTTGTATGGGGGCCTCCCGGATGGCGCAGTGGTTAAGGGCGCTGTACTGCAGCGCCAGCTGTGCCATCAGAGTCCTGGGTTCGCGCCCAGGCTCTGTCGTAACCGGCTGTGACCGGGAGGTCTGTGGGGCAACGCACAATTGGCCTAGCGTCGCCCGGGTTAGGGAGGGCTTGGTCAGTAAGGTTGTCCCTACTCCTGTGGCGGGCTGGGCGCAGTGTACGCTAGCCAAGGTGGCCAGATGCACGGTGTTTCCTCTGGCGCATTGGTGCGGCTGGCTTCCGGGTTGGATGTGCGCTGTGTTAAAGAAGCAGCGGCTTGGTTGGTTGTGTATCGGAGGACGCATGACTTTCAACCTTCGTCTCTCCCGAGCCCGTACGGGAGTTGTAGCGATGAGACAAGATAGTAGCTACTACAACAATTGGATACTACAAAATTGGGGAGAAAAAGGGGTAAAATTCAACAACAAAAAAAAAACTCCTGTTTTACATTATATTAGGCCCGGCCTTTAGAACTTTGGTTTTCCTGGATCCTGGATATTATGATCACTACATCCGATGGATGTGAATGCTGCTTGTGGCCAGATTTCTGCAGCATTAGTAAATATGTGATCAAATGTGGATGATTTAATTCCTGTGCTGTTTGTAAATACCCTGGTGATTGACTGATAACCTGAACCAGGTTGCACGCACTGGTTACAGTTTGAAGCTTTTTCTTGAGTGGACAGCTTGATGAAAGCTAGTCAATATTTTGGCCACCCAGAAAATATACCTCTCTGTTGATATCACATAGATTATCAAGTATTTCACACATATTATCCAGATACTGACTGACTGTTAGCACTTGGTGGTCTACAGAAACTTCACACACGAATAGGCTTTAGGTGAGGCAGGTGAACCTGTAGCCATATTACTTCAACAGAATTTGGCATGAGATCCTCACTAAACTGAATATGACTCTCTGAACATAAACAGCAACACCTCCCTCATTGGCATTCCTGTCTCTTCTTTAGATGTTATAACCATGTATTGCTACCACTGTATCATCAAATGAACTATCTAAGTGAGTTTCAGAGATGGAAAGTATAAGCATGTTATCTGTTATTAGCAAGTTATTGATTTTATGAACCTTGTTCCATAGGCTACATACAGTGCGTTGCAAAAGTATTTATCCCCCTTGGTGTTTTTCCTATTTTGTTGCATTACAACCTGTAATTTAAATTAATTTTTATTTGGATTTCATGTAATGGACACAAAATAGTCAAAATTGGTGAAATTAAATGAAAAAAATTACTGAAAATCTGTGTGCATATGTATTCACCCCCTTTGCTATGAAGCCCCTAAATAAGATCTGGAGCAACCAATTACCTTCAGAAGTCACATAATTAGTTAAATAAAGTCCACCTATGAGAAAGCTAAGTGTCACATGATCCCAGTATATATACACCTGTTCTGAAAGGCCCCAGATTCTGCAACACCACTATGCAAGGCACACCACCAAGCAAGTGGCACCATGAAGACTAATGAGCTCTCCAAACAGGTCAGGAACAAAGTTGTGGAGAAGCACCATTAAATCCATTATTTAAAAAAATGGAAAGAATATGGCACCAAAACAAACCTGCCAAGAGATGGTCACCCACCAAAACACACGGACCAGGCAAGGAGGGCATTAATCAGAGGCAACAAAGAGACCAAAGATAACTCTGAAGGAGCTGCAAAGCTCCACAGCAGAGATTGAAGTATCTGTCTCCACCACTTTAAGCCATACACTCCACAGAGCTGGGCTTTACAGAAGATTGGCCAGAAAAAAAAGTCATTACTTAAAGAACACGTTTGGTGTTCGCCAAAAGGCAAGTGGAAGACTCCCCAAACATATGGAAGAAGGTACTCTGGTCAGATGAGACTAAAATTGAGCTTTTTGGCCATCAAGGAAAACACTTTGTCTGGCGCAAACACCTCTCATCACCCCGAGAGCACCATCCCCATGGTACTGGCAGCATCATGCTGTGGGGATTTTTTTCATTGGCAGGGACTGGGAAACTGATCAGAATTGAAGGAATGATGGATGGCGCTAAATACAGGGAAATTATTGAGGGAAGCCTGTTTCAGTCTTCCAGAGATTTGAGACTGGGACGGAGGTTCACCTCCCAGCAGGACAATGACCCTAAGAATACTGCTAAAGCAACACTAGAGTGGTTTAAGGGGAAACATTTAAATGTATTGGAATGGCCTAGTCAAAGCCCAGACCTCTATTTTCAAATTGAGAATCTATGGTACGACTTAAAGATTGCTGTACACCAGCGGAACCCATCCAACTTGAAGGAGCTGGAACAGTTTTGCCTTGAAGAATGGGCAAAAATCCCAGTGGCTAGATGTGCCAAGCTTATAGAGACATACCCCAAGAGACTTGCAGCTGTAATTGCTGCAAAAGGTGGCTCTACAAAGTATTGACTTTGTGGGGGGTGAATAGTTAAGCATGCTCAAGTTTTCAGTTTTTTTGTCTTATTTCTTGTTTGTTTCACAATAAAAAATATTTTGCATCTTCAAAGTGGTGCGGTGTAAATCAAATGATACAACCCCCCCCAAATCCATTTTAATTCCAGGTTGTAAGGCAAAAAAATTTGAAAAATGCCAAGTGGGGTGAAAACTTTTACAAGCCACTGTACAGTGCATTTGGAAAGTATTCAGATCCCTTGACAGGCGTTTAAGGTAGAGTGGCCAGACAGAAGCCACTCTTCAGTAAAAAGCACATAACAGCCAGCTAGGAGTTTGCCAAAAGGCACCTAAAGGACTCTCAGACCATGAAAAATAAGATTCTCTGGTCTGATGAAAACAAAATTTAACTCTTTAGCCTGAATGCCAAGAGTCACATCTGGAGGAAACCAGGTACCGCTCATCACCTGACCAATACCATCTCTACAGTGAAGCATTGGGGTGGCAGCATCATGCTGTGGGGATGTTTTTCAGCTGCAGGTACTGGGACACTAGTCAGGATCGAGGGGAAGATGAACGGAGCAAAGTACAGAGAAATCTTTGATGAAAACCTGCTCCAGGAGGCTCAGGACCTCAGACTGGGGTGAAGGTTCACCTTCCAACAGGACAATGACCCTAAGCACACAGCCAAGACAACGCAGAAGTGGCTTTGGGACAAGTCTCTGAATGTCCTTGAGTGGCCCAGCCAGAGCCCGGACTTGAACCCGATCTAACATCTCTGGAGATACCTTAAAATAGTTGTGCAGCGATGCTCCCTATCCAACCTGACAGAGCATGAGAGATTCTGCAGAGATGAATGGGATAAACTCCCCAAATACAGGTGTGCCAAGCTTGTGGCGACATACCCACGAAGACTCAATGCTGTAATGGCTACCAAAGGGGCTTCAACAAAGTACTGAGTAAAGGGTCTGAATACTTATGTAAATGTGATATTTTTTGCTTTGTCATTATGGGGTATTGTGTGTAGATTGATGAGGGGGGAAAAACAATTAACACACCTGGGAAAATGTACATTTGCAGCAGCACTATGACATCTCAATGACACAATGGTAGCCATTATCTGAGGAGGGCGATGAGTGATGAGTCAGTGTTTCAACACTGCCTTGAAATGCAAGGACAGGGTTCAGGCACCAAAATGATTTGGATGGACTCTGTCATTCCTGTAAAGCAACTTCTGTTTCGAAAAGGTGTCAAAGTTATCTATAAAAGTTATGACAATAGAACTACAGCAGTCTTTTAGCCAGACGTGTAGGGCCAGTAGCCTGCTGAATCTTTCGCTGCCGCGGACCAGCGATGGCACAGGGCCTGAAATAATCTGCCGCATTTTGGAGTCTTTCGGAGCTTGAATAAGTTCTTTAAAATCCAGTTTCAGCGAATCTGAGCTAGCACTCCTAATGTTGTTTGACCCCACATAGACTACAACAGCGTCAGCCCCCGGCAGCAGTCGTAGAATGGTAGGAAGCAGTTATTTCCTGTACTCATGCGCCAGGATACTATATACATATATTTTTTGTTACAGTACTCGAGCTCCAGGATAGCACAGGGTTTTTGCCCCGGGAAGTGGGATGTTTCTCACAGCTGGTGAAATGGCAGAGGAGGACCCTATGTTTTTGAGACTCGAGTGTTTCAGGAGTCCCCTCGAGGACTGATTGGAGGTAGGGCACAGTGCACCCGAGCAAGTCATAGAATCCATCGTGGCTGACCAAGGGCCCGGAGCCTCAAACACCCTCACAGTCCAATGAGGGGGATCTCTGAGGATCCGAACCCAAGGTAGACTCCCTCCAGGGTAGAGGACGATGGTGCAGCAACCTCCAAGGCCAGGGGGCCAAAACTCTTTGACTTCTGGGAAAAAGCTAAGATTTCAATCACACTTTCATCTCTCCACCATGGGAAAGTAATTTATTCATCACAGACCAGACCACCATGCTACTCAGTTATCTACTAGTAGACAAAGTTGATTCATGTTGATTAGCCTAACCAAATAAAAAGTGTCTACAATTCAGTGTGTTCATTTCATACAGCACTTTGGGTAGTACCATGCTGTATGATGATTATTGAGCTATATATGCTATCTGCAGAGTTTTTCTGTGACTTTACTATTTTTCAACTAAACACTCTCGAGTGCAATTTCCCCTCCCCTGACATATACAATATAAAGTATGTGAACAAATTAGTGGATTTGGCAATTTCAGCCACACCCGTTGCTGACAGGTGTAAAAATCTAGCACACCGCCATGCAATCTCCATAGACAAACACTGGCAGTAGAATGGCCTTACTGAAGCACTAAGTGACTTTCAATGTGGCACCGTCATAGGATCCCACCTTTCCAACAAGTCAGTTCGTAAAACTTATGCCCTGCTAAAGCTGCCCTGAAAACTGTAAGTTCTGTTACCGTGAAGTGGCAATGTCTAGGAGCAACAACGGCTCTGCCGCGAAGTGGTAGGCCACACAAGCTTACAGAACGGAACCACCGAGTGTTGAAGCATGTAGCGCGTAAAAATCGTCTGTCTTCAGTTGCAACACTCACTACCGAGTTCCAAACTGCATCTGGTAGCAACGTCAGCACAAGAACTGTTCGTCGGGAGCTTCATGAATTGGGTTTCCATGGCCGATCAGCAGCACACAAGCCTAAGATCACCATGCTCAATGCCAAGCGTCAGCTGGAGTGGTATAAAGCTCACCAACATTGAACTCTGGAGCAGTGAATCATGCTTCACCATCTGGCAGTCCGACGGATGAATCTGGGTTTGGCAGATGCCAGGAGAACATTACCTGCCCGAATGCATAGTTCCCACTGTAAAGTTTGGTGGAGGAGCAATAATGGTCTGGGCTGTTTTTCGTGGTTCTGGCTAGAAACCCTAAGTTCCAGTGAAGGGAAGTTTAATGCTACAGCATACAATGACATTTTCGACAATTCTGTGCTTCCAACTTTGTGGCAACATTTTGAGGAAAAGCCCTTTCCTGTTTCAGAATGGCAATGCCCCCATGCACAAAGCGAGTGTCAGCGATTGGGTGCAGAGATGTAGCGGAGTCAGGCGCAGGACACAGGTTTTGAGCAACACAACGGCGTTTACTCAAAAAAGTCAAACAAAAATTCCAAATAGGAACATACAGTGCCTTGCGAAAGTATTCAGCCCCCTTGAACTTTGCGACCTTTTGCCACATTTCAGGCTTCAAACATAAAGATATAAAACTGTATTTGTTTGTGAAGAATCAACAACAAGTGGGACACAATCATGAAGTGGAACGACATTTATTGGATATTTCAAACTTTTTTAACAAATCAAAAACTGAAAAATTGGGCGTGCAAAATTATTCAGCCCCTTTACTTTCAGTGCAGCAAACTCTCTCCAGAAGTTCAGTGAGGATCTCTGAATGATCCAATGTTGACCTAAATGACTAATGATGATAAATACAATCCACCTGTGTGTAATCAAGTCTCCGTATAAATGCGCCTGCACTGTGATAGTCTCAGAGGTCCGTTAAAAGCGCAGAGAGCATCATGAAGAACAAGGAACACACCAGGCAGGTCCGAGATACTGCTGTGAAGAAGTTTAAAGCCGGATTTGGATACAAAAAGATTTCCCAAGCTTTAAACATCCCAATGAGCACTGTGCAAGCGATAATATTGAAATGGAAGGAGTATCAGACCACTGCAAATCTACCAAGACCTGGCCGTCCCTCTAAACTTTCAGCTCATTCAAGGAGAAGACTGATCAGAGATGCAGCCAAGAGGCCCATGATCACACTGGATGAACTGCAGAGATCTACAGCTGAGGTGGGAGACTCTGTCCATAGGACAACAATCAGTCGGATATTGCACAAATCTGGCCTTTATGGAAGAGTGGCAAGAAGAAAGCCATTTCTTAAAGATATCCATAAAAAGTGTAGATTAAAGATTGCCACAAGCCACCTGGGAGACACACCAAACATGTGGAAGAAGGTGCTCTGGTCAGATGAAACCAAAATTTAACTTTTTGGCAACAATGCAAAACGTTATGTTTGGCGTAAAAGCAACACAGCTGAACACACCATCCCCACTGTCAAACATGGTGGTGGCAGCATCATGGTTTGGGCCTGCTTTTCTTCAGCAGGGACAGGGAAGATGGTTAAAATTGATGGGAAGATGGATGGAGCCAAATACAGGACCATTCTGGAAGAAAACCTGATGGAGTCTGCAAAAGACCTGAGACTGGGACGGAGATTTGTCTTCCAACAAGACAATGATCCAAAACATAAAGCAAAATCTACAATGGAATGGTTCAAAAATAAACATCCAGGTGTTAGAATGGCCAAGTCAAAGTCCAGACCTGAATCCAATCGAGAATCTGTGGAAAGAACTGAAAACTGCTGTTCACAAATGCTCTCCATCCAACCTCACTGAGCTCGAGCTGTTTTGCAAGGAGGAATGGGAAAAAAATGTCAGTCTCTCGATGTGCAAAACTGATAGAGACATACCCAAAGCGAAAGGTGGCGCTACAAAGTATTAACTTAAGGGGGCTGAATAATTTTGCACGCCCAATTTTTCAGTTTTTGATTTGTTAAAAAAGTTTCATGATTGTGTCCCACTTGTTGTTGATTCTTCACAAAAAAATACAGTTTTATATCTTTATGTTTGAAGCCTGAAATGTGGCAAAAAGTCGCAAAGTTCAAGGGGGCCGAAGACTTTCGCAAGGCACTGTACATACACACTAGCACAATCAACAACCACTAAAGACACCAACAATCACGGACAGAACAGAAATGTATGCCAGAGGGTTAAATAAGGAACATGATATGGGAATTGAAACCAGGTGTGTGTAATACAGACAAAACAAAACAAAACTGAAACATGGATCGGTGGTGACTAGAAAGCCGGTTACGTCGACCGCCAAACACCACCCGAACAAGGAGAAGGGCCGACTTCGGCGGAAGTCGTGACAGCGAGGTCCATACAGAAATGGTTTGTCGAGATCAGTGTGGAAGAACTTGAAATGCACAGAGCATTTGTATTATAAAAAAAAAAGTACCCCCTTTTCTCCGCAATTTCGTAGTATCCAATTGTTAGTAGTTACTATCTTGTCTCATCACTACAACTCCCGTACGGGCTCGGGGGAGACGAAGGTCGAAAGCCATGCGTCCTCCGAAACACAACCCAACCAAGCTGCACTGATTCTTAACACAGCGCGCATCCAACCCGGAAACCAATGTGTCGGAGGAAACACTGTGCACCTGGCGACCTGGTTAGCGGGCACTGTGCCCGGCCCGCCAAAGGAGTCGCTAGTGCGCTGTGAGACAAGGATATCCCTACCGGCCAAACCCTCCCTAACCTGGACGGCGCTAGGCCAATTGTACGTCGCCCCACGGACCTCCCGATCGCGGCCGGCTGCGACAGAACCTGGGCGCGAACCCAGAGTCTCTGATGGCACAGCTAGCACTGCGATGCAGTCCACCTGAGTTTGCTATCAGAAGTCACATAAAAGGGAACATTAATAACAACTGTGCTTTCTGAAAGGACTGCCGGGCTGAAAACCCAAAGAAAGAGTTTGATTGAGACCAGAAGCGGTGGGAGGGACACATGCTCGAGAGAGAGAGAGAGAGAGAAAGAGAGAGAGAGAGAGAGAGAGGGTTGAAGTGGGGATGCGTTCCCCCTGGACCTGCCTGCCAATCTAAACAGAAAATTGAAAAGTAAAAAATTATTTGAGTTTAGCACCACCGTCAGCAAAGGCATCTGGGTAATAGACTACACTTGATTTGGCCCCACTAACATAATAAGTACACTCTTAGAAAAGAAGGTGCTATGCAAAAAAGGCGCAATCTAAAACTTTAAAGGGTTCTTCTGTACACAATTCCTGGCAGCTGAAAATGTTCCAGTTCCTCTATGGCCTGCAAACTCACCAGACATGTCAACCTTTGAGCGTGTTTGGGATGCTCTGGAACAACATATATGACAGCGTGTTCCGCAAATATCCAGCAACTTCCATTGAAGAGGAGTGGAACAACATTCCACAGGCCATAATCAACAGCCTGATCAACTCTATGCAAAGGAGATGCATCTCGCTGCATGAGGCAAATGGTGGTCACGGCAGATACTGACTGGTTTTCTGATCCATGCCCCTACTTTTTTTAAGATATCTATGACTTTCAGGTGCATATCTATTTAGAATAGGGCCAAATGTATTTATTTAAATTGACTGATTTCCTTATATGAATCGTAAAATCTTTGAAGTTGTTGCATGTTGTGTTTATATTTTTGTTCAGTATATATACTACCGGGCAACCACTACTAAAGGACTCCAAAAATAAGAAGAGACTTGCTTGGGCCAAGAAACACAAGCAATGGATATTAGACCGGTGGAAATGTGTCCTTTGGTCTGGAATCCAAATGGGAGATTTTTGGTTCCAACCGCTGTGTCTTTGTGAGACATTGGTGCGGGTGAACAGATGAGCTCCGCATGTGTATTTCCCACCGTAAAGCATGGAGGAGGAGGAGGTGTTATGGTGTGGGGGTGCTTTGCTGGTGACACTGTCTGTGATTTATTTAGAATTCAAGGCACACTTAACAAGCATGGCTACCAAAGCATTCTGCAGCAATATGCCATCCCATCTGGTTTGGAGTTAGTAACACGATCATTTATTTTTCAACAAGACAATGACCCAACCCACCTCCAGGCTGTGTAAGGGCTATTTTACCAAGAAAGAGAGTAATGGAGTGCTGCATCAGATGACCTGCCCCCCACAATCCCCCGGACCTCAACTAAATTGAATAATTGAAGAGTCGGACCGAAGTGAAGGAAAAGCAGCCAACAAGTACTCAGCATATGTTGGAACTCCTTCAAGACTGTTGGAAAATCATTCCAGGTGAAGCTGGTTGAGAGAATACCAAGAGTGTGCAAAGCTGTCATCAAGGCAAAGGGTGACAATTTGAATAATCTCAAATATAAAATATATTTGTTTAACATTTTTTGGGTTACTACATGATTCCATATGTGTTATTTCATAGTTTTGATGTCTTCACTATTATTCTACAATGTAGAAAATAGTAAAATAATGAAAAACCCTTGAATGAGTAGGTGTTCTATAACTTCTGACCGGTAGTGTATATTGATGTTTTGTATAATATTTTTTTACAAGTGTACTGACATGTGACTGAAGGATTCCAGCTGCATCAGAAACCAATAAAGTATTTAACTTCAACTTCTGTGTCATAATGAGGAGACCAAGGCGCAGCGTGATAAGAATACATTCTTCTTTTATTACACGAAGAACACTAAACAAACGTGAAGCTATAAGACACAAGTGCAGACAGGCAACTACACATAAACAATAACCCACAAAACCAAAATGGCAACCTAAATAGGATCCCCAATCAGAGACAACGATAAACAGCTGTCTCTGATTGGGAACCAATTCAGGCCACCATAGACCTATAATAAACCTAGACCTATTATAAACCTAGACCAACTAACACCCCTAGATATACAAAAAACCCTAGACAGGGCAACAAGCATACCCACCCTCTTCACACCCTGACCTGACCAAAATAATACATAAAACATAGAAAACTAAGGTCAGGGCGTGACATTCTGGTTCAATTAATTGTGATATTAATGAAATGTATTGGGATAAACTAGCTTCAGTCAAATGATGCAGGGAGTTGGTGCATCATTTAAACTTTAATTTGTTGGCCAGTAAACAGTTTTTAATAAAACAGTATATTAGTCTGTCAAATCAAATCAAATGCTATTTGTCACATGCGCCGCATACAATAGGTATTACAGTGAAATGCTTACTGCTTGCTGGTCTCGCAATTCTATTTATCTCTGTCTCAACTCCTCTTTAGTGTATTATGGCTCAAATAAATAGGGCTGTGTGTTCCGATGTAAAATAACATTTCAAAACTATTTCGCCGTCCAGCTCTTCTTGGAAAGAGGAATCATCAGAAACAGCCATTGAAGACCATTGTTTAGCAATCTCAGATCGACAGTGCATGGTAACATAAATTCTGTGAACCTGTAAACTAGCACCGTCCCCATTTTACAAAGCCAGGGAAAATGAGTCAACCTAGATATCCTGCAATATCCTGGCAAATAGGAACATCGTTGAGATAAGTCCAATGGCTCTATTGAACAAGAACAAGCATATCTACTTGGTGCTAGCGTGATCATACAATCGGCGAAACCCAAAGGCCACAATAATTGCTACAACACATAACTCCATTCATTTTATATCATACAGCAGGCTTAATCACCCAATGATGTCATTGGTTGAAAAAAATCAAAAATATAGCTATAGTGTATAATTATGTCTGGAACACCCTCTCATCATTCACAATTATGTAGGGAAACTGGAAAAACACCCCACATAGTGTATAGTTGTGAAGGTTCCCTTTATAGTGCTGGTTATGCCTGCTTGAGCAATGATATCAAGCACTTAACCCCATCTAAAGGGCTGACCTCCGATGAGGACCCTAGGAAATAAACTATTGAATCTTCACCGAATAGGGTAATTGTGCCTGAGAAAGTCAACTCCCACTGATTTACATGGAATGCAGATGCGGATTGTTTTTTTCTATGGCGTTGTTGTTTTTGTTGTGTCACGCCCTGATCTGTTTCACCTGTCCTCGTTATTGTCTCCACCCTCTCTAGGTGTCTCTTGTTTTCCCCAGTGTATTTATCCCTGTGTTTCCTGTCTCTCTGTGCCAGTTTGTCTTGTATGTTCCAAGTCAACCAGAGGGTTTTCCCATTTGCCTGCTTTTTGCATTCTCCTTTTTCTACTCTTGCCTGTTTCTGGACTCTGTGCCTGCCTGCCTTGACCACGAGCCTGTCTGCCACTCTGTACTGCCTGCCTTGACCACGAGCCTGTCTGCCACTCTGTACTGCCTGCCTTGACCACGAGCCTGTCTGCCACTCTGTACTGCCTGCCTTGACCACGAGCCTGTCTGCCACTCTGTACTGCCTGCCTTGACCACGAGCCTGTCTGCCACTCTGTACTGCCTGCCTTGACCACGAGCCTGTCTGCCACTCTGTACTGCCTGCCTTGACCACGAGCCTGTCTGCCACTCTGTACTGCCTGCCTTGACCACGAGCCTGTCTGCCACTCTGTACTGCCTGCCTTGACCACGAGCCTGTCTGCCACTCTGTACTGCCTGCTTGGCCACAAGGCTGTCTGCCACTCTGTACTGCCTGTCTGGCCACAAGGCTGTCTGCCACTCTGTACTGCCTGCCTGGCCACAAGGCTGTCTGCCACTCTGTACTGCCTGCCTGGCCACAAGGCTGTCTGCCACTCTGTACTGCCTGCCTGGCCACAAGGCTGTCTGCCACTCTGTACCTCCTGGACTCTGATCTGGTTTTGACCTTTTGCCTGTCCACGACCATTCTCTTGCCTACTCCTTTTGGATTAATAAACATTGTAAGACTCCAACCATCTGCCTCCTGTGTCTGCATCTGGGTCACGCCTTGTGCGTTGATATGTTGGTTAACATAACTACTCAATGTCAATCCACTCTGTGGAGCATTAGTCCATTGAACAGATGGGAAATTAAAAGCTGGGAGGCTGACGGCCTATTGTATTCTGCACAATAATGTTTACAATCTTCTCAATCAAAGTGGTTAAGAATGCCTCAGGATATGTTAACAACACATAATCATGTAATCATTGGGTTAATGAAACCTGTAGTCCTAGGTGTGCCCAAGGGCTAGTTTATCTGGCTGGGGTGGGCAGGAGGACCACACCAGGCATCTTTTATTGTAGTCTACCACCTATTTGAATGATTCCCTGAAACCTATACCCACATAATCCAATTTCGTTGGTAATGTCTTCATACATTCTTCCCTTTAAAAGGACTCAAAAAATAATACACAAGCAAATAAATCACAAGCATTTGTTTTCAGCTAAGTGACTGGCGGTTTGCATCATAAGGATAATATCTATTCAAAATGACTCCGCACTGACATTAAGGAAAAACTGGATAGATGATTGTGTCGCTAAATTGATTCGATGACTCACACAGTGGTCTTCTGTGGTTTCTCTGTCGATAATCTGGATTTCTCTCCTCAGTAGCCTATCACCTCTACCCCAGCCCCTCTCTCTCTCTCTCTCTCTCTCTCCGCCCCAAAACCGAGAGCTAGCTATTGGCTTGCGAGGTTTAATTATTTCACTCTCTCTCACAGGCTGCCCGACCACTGAAACACACACATCCATCTCATTGTCTGCTCTGCGAACCAGATATGCCGCCACTGTTAGCCTTCCTCGGCTGAGGTGGCGACAGACTGGCCCTGTCTAAACGTCATCAGTGCGGGGTAACCTGTTACTGGTGACAAGGTCAACGATTGCAAATGCTCAAGTTCCGCGCGTAGAATCCCCGGGTCAGATAGGAAGGAAGAAAACCGGCGCAGTGATGGGACAGTTTTCGGGAGGATGCTACCTGAGTTTGGGCATCGTTGTGTTTCTCTGTTTGCAGTTCCCGACTACCTTGGCCCGAGGTAAGAACAGTTTAAAAGGTGACTTTTTTTTGATAAACCAGCAGTGCTTGTTGTTGTGTTGTGCACGTGCAGGTATTTTCTCTAAAGTTGTCAGAGTGTGTTTTATGACATCCAATTGCACAAGGCTAAACTTTGCCATTATAAATGTTATTTTATCCGCATTTTAAATATTTCCCATTCTTCTCAACACAAATCCGCAGTTGTAGCACCTGTTATAGCCTGTGCATGTGAGTTTATATGGTGCAAATATTTTGTTCCATCAAATTAGACCTTTGGAATTATTATTCTAGGGAGTTAAAATGTTTCCCTATGCTGCGTTTTATCCCCGGTTTTGAACTGTGTCATGGACCTGCGTATGGATCGAAATTGCAACAGGCAACCACGCTCGCTGTTTGATTAATCTCTGCCTTGATTAACTTTTAGGCTACACATGTCGCCATCAGTTTCTTTTTACGATAACATTTGTGAATTCAAGCTAGAACATATAAAACAACATTTGATTTCCATGGCCACTAACTGTCAATATATTTTGCATGATGTGATGCGTAGCGGGGACACCCGTGGATATAATGCGGTGTAGCCTATTCCATCGACCCACACACAGTACAGAAGGCTGAAGTGAAGCTACAATTAATCACGCGACAATATTCAAGATAAAGACTGACTGACTGGCTGTTCATGATGGTCCAAATGTTTCCCGGAGAGACGCCTATTGGTATTTAGCGTGAGTGAATTAAATAAAACTCATTTCGCACCGCTCTGTCAGTTCTTCTATTCATTGACAGGTGTTGCTGTGATGGTCTCTCCAGGAGAGAGTGAATGGTTCACATCCCAAATACTACTCTTTTATGTAACACATAGTTGATAGTGACAGCTTGGACATATTTTATTGAGTTGGAAAAAGTGGGAGTTGGAAAATGTTGTAATTACAACTTAACCTCGTTTGAGAATTAAATTGTGTTAGGGTGAATAACATGATCATTAGACTGTTTGGTACGATTCGACTGATAGAGTGCATTCAGAAAGTATTCAGACCCCTTGACTTTCCTCTCATCAATCAACACACAATACCCCATAATGACAAAGCAAAAACAGGTTTTTAGATATTTATTTTTTTACAAATTTATAAAATAAAAATAAAAAGGAAATATAGCATTTACATAAGTATTCAGACCCTTTACTCAATACTTTGTTGAAGCACCTTTGACAGCAATTGCAGCCTCGAGTCTTCTTGGGTATGACGCTACAAGCTTGGCACACCTGTATTTGGGGAGTTTCTCCCACTCTTCTCTGAAGATCCTCTCAAGCTCTGTCAGGTTGGATGTGGAGCGTCGCTGCCCAGCTATTTTCAGGTCTCTCCAGAGATGATCGATCAGGTTCAAGTCCAGGCTCTGGCAGGGCCACTCAAGGACATTCAGAGAGTTGTCCCAAAGTCACTCCTGTGTTGTCTTGGCTGTGTGCTTAGGGTCATTGTCCTGTTGGAAGGTGAACCTTCGCCCCAGTCTGAGGTCCTGAGAGCTCTGAAGCAGGTTTTCATCAAAGATCTCTCTGTATTTTGCTCCGTTCATCTTTCCCTCGATCCTGACTAGTGTCCCAGTCCCTGCCGCTGAAAAACATCCCCACAGCATAATGCTGCCACCACCATGCTTCACTGTAGGGATGGTGCCAGGTTTCCTCCAGACTTAACGCTTGGCATTTATGCCCGTATTCAATCTTGGTTTCTTCAGATCAGAGAATCTTGTTTCTCATGGTCTGAGTCCTTTAGGTGCCTTTTAGCAAACTCCAAGTGGGCTGTCAAGTGCCTTTTACTGAGGAGTGGCTTCCGTCTTGCCACTCTACCATAAAGGCCTTGATTGGTGGAGTGCTGCAGAGATGGTTGTCCTTCTGGAAGGTTCTACCATTTCCACATAGGAACTCTGTAGCTCTGTCAGAGTGACCATTGGGTTCTTGGTCACCTCCCTGACCAAGGCCCTTCTCCCCCCAATTTGGCCGTGAGCTTTTGGAAGAGTCTTGGTGGTTCCAAACGTCTTCCATTTAATAATGATGAAGGCCTCTGTGTTCTTGGGGACCTTCAATGCTGCTGAAATATTTTGGTACCCTCCCCAGATCTGTGCCTTGACACAATCCTTTCTCAGAGCTCTACGGACAATTCATGGCTTGGTTTTTGCTCTGACATGTATTGTCGAATGTGGGACCTTATATAGACAGGTGTGTGGCTTTCCATATCATGTACAATCAATTGAATTTACCACAGGTGGACTCCAATCAAGTTGTAGAAGGATGATCAATGGAAACAGGACACCTGAGCTCAATTTCGAGGCTTATAGCAAAGGGTTTGAATGCTTATGTAAATAAGGTATTTCTGTTTTTTATTTTTTATAAATTTGCCACAATTTCTAAATGTTTTTTTTGCTTTGTCATTATGGGGTATTGTGTATAGATTGATGAAGAACATTTTTAATTTAATACATTTTAGAATAAGGCTGTAACGTATCAAAATGTAGAAAAAACCAAGGGGTCTGAAAACTTTCTGAATGCACTGTAAGTCCTGCTATGGGTCTCACTGGACCCTATCACGATGTTCTCCTCCCTGTTGAATCAACCCTGACCTCTTGACACCCACTTAACGTAAACCATATCTTACAATGAGGCATTTGCAAGTCAATTAGTGAAATAGCCTTAAGGATTTGATTCTTGCATATCAAGTATTGAAATCAACTTGAACCTGCATAATATAAATATTAGATTTAGGACTCTATTCAGCTGTTGGGGTTGTGGCTGAGTAGGTTGAGATACTGTGTATTGGGAAACGGTGCATCGGTCTGCTTAAGTTTATTAATAAGGCATTGGATCCATCCCCATCCTTTCAGGCTTGTAAATAACACTTATTGTCATTTTTTCTCTTCCCTCCTCTGTCATTTTTCTCCTCATTCTTACTGTCTTGGCACCAGTAGCTTCCTACCCCTAATGATGTTCGTTGTTCTGCATCTCAATAGAGGATAATGGATATATCCAGACCATTGATAAAACTGATCAGCTCTTATGTGTGCTCACTCATCCTTTGGTGATAATATCCTAATGCCTGTTTCCATGTTATATTATTCTGTTATGTATACTTGTTTCATGATCCACTATATCAGAAGCACAATTGAGACATCGCCTGCAGTTGTACAGAGTAGCGTCGGAAGTTTACATACACTTATGTTGGTGTCATTAAAACTTGTTTTTCAATCACTCCACACATTTCTTGTTAACAAACTGTAGTTTTGACAAGTCGGTTAGGACACCTACTTTGTGCATGGCACAAGTAATTTTTCCAACAATTGTTTACAGACAGATTATTTCACTTATAATTCACTGTATCACAATTCCAGTGGGTCAGAAGTTTACATACACTAAGTTGACTGCGCCTTTAAACAGCTTGGAAAATTCCAGAAAATTATTTCATGGCTTTAGAAGCTTCTGATAGGCTAATTGACATCATTTGAGTCAATTGGAGGTGTACTTGTGGATGTATTTCAAGGCCTACCTTCAAACTCAGCCAAGACCTCAGAAAGAAATTGTAGACCTCCGCAAGTCTGGTTCATCCTTGGGAGCAATTTCCAAACGCCTGAAGGTACCATGTTCATCTGTACAAACAATAGTACGCAAGTATAAACGCAATGGGACCACGCAGCCGCCATACCACTCAGGAAGGAGACGCATTCTGTCTGCTAGAGATTAACGTACTTTGGTGCAAAAAGTGCAAATCAATGCCAGAACAACAGCAAAGGACCTTGTGAACATAACCAACATAACCTGAAAGGCCGCTCAGCAAGGAAGAAGCCACTGCTCCAAAACCGCCATAAAAAAATAAAATAAAAGCCAGACTGCAACTGCACACGGGGACAAAGATCGTACTTTTTGTGGAAATGTCCTCTGGTCTGATGAAACAAAAATAGAACTGTTTGGTCATAATGACCATCGTTATGTTTGGAGGAAAAATGGGGAGGCTTGCAAGCTGAAGAACATCATCCCAACCGTGAAGCACGGGGTGGCAGCATCATGTTGTGGGGGTGCTTTGCTGCCGGAGGGTCTGGTGCGCTTCACAAATAGATGGCATCATGAGGGAGGAAAATGATGTGGATATATTGAAGCAACATCTCAAGACATCAGTTGGGAAATTAAGCTTGGTCGCAAATAGGTATTCCAAATGGACAATGACCCCAAGCATACTTCCGAAGTTGCGGCAAAATGGCTTAAGGACAAGAAAGTCAAGGCATTGGAGTGGCCATCACAAAGCCTTGACCTCAATCCTATAGAAAATTTGTGGACAGAACTGAAAAAGTGTGTATGAGCAAGGAGGCCTTACAAACCTGACTCAGTTGCACCAGCTCTGTCATGAGGAATGGGCCAAAATTCACCCAACTTATTGTGGGAAGCCTGTGGAATACCACCTGAAACGTTTGACCCAAGTTAGACAATTTAAAGGCAATGCTACAAAATACTATTTGAGTGTATGTAAACTTCTGACCTACTGGGAATGTGAAGAAAGAAATGAAAGCTGAAATAATCTCTCTACTGTTATTCTGACATTCTTAAAATAAAGTGGTGATCCTAATTGACCTAAGATGGGGAAGTTTTACTCTGATTAAATGTCAGGAATTGTGAAAAACTGAGTTTAAATGTGTTTGGCTAAGGTGTATGTAAACTTCCAACTTAAACTTTTTATATTAAATGGAGTGACCTGAGTTTTGGGGCTGAGGAGAGGAGAC
The DNA here is from genome assembly GCF_045791955.1 of Oncorhynchus clarkii lewisi. Taxonomy (NCBI): domain Eukaryota; kingdom Metazoa; phylum Chordata; class Actinopteri; order Salmoniformes; family Salmonidae; genus Oncorhynchus; species Oncorhynchus clarkii. Next base: position 24,411,876 of record NC_092151.1, on the reverse strand, counting down.
AGAGACACACAGAAGCAGCAGCAGGTTTGACACAGTGCTGTTGGATGTTTCAGTTGCGACTCACCATCTGATATAGAGAGGGGGGAGGGGTATGAATAAATAGCTATGTAGTGGAGTCATCTGTGGGAGAACTCATGTTTAATTTATCTCAAATATGGCAACCCATCTCTCCAGCCACCACTTTGATTTAACTGACATTAAACGGGAGGAATTCATGAGCTCAATATCACAAACTGGACTCTGGGGTAGACGTAACATGGTAAACGACAATCTGTGACACTCAAATTAGTATTATATGTTACATTTGGTATGGTATTTATTAATTTGTGGATGTCCATTGTTAATTTCGTATGATATGTTACGAATTGCAATTCATATGATTTGTTGTGGCTAATGGTAGCTAGGTGGCTAGATGGCTAGGGGTTAGGGTTAGGAGTTAGGTTAACCCCCTAGAGCCGATATCCACACCCCTGTGGAAATCAAATTAGCATAATAAAAACATCCCCTCCAAAATCCACCTGTTTAAGCTAGAGATATCAGTTTTTTTGTATGGGATGCACCGCAATCCACTGCATCCGCCATTGTCGGCCTACCACATCTGTGGAAAATTGTCTTCTCATATCTGTAGCATCCAAACAGCTTGGTCAACAAACAAATATGGAAAGATTAGATTCTCATAAACATGGTGGTTTTCTCCATTTTGTTCCACGAAGCGTCTGAAATCGGTACTGCTGATTTGCCAAATTCTGTCTGTAGTGGCTGAACTGTTTGGGCTACACACTAATATGACTCTACCATCGAAAGATGAGAATCTCACAAACACGTCCAGTGTCTTCAGAAAGTATTCACACCCCCTTACCCTTTCCACATTTTGTTGTGTTACAGATTGGGATTAAAATGGATTGAAATGTAATTTCTGGTCAACATTCTACACAAAATACTCTAATGACAAATTGGAATACAAATTCTAACATTTTCTAACACCTACAGTGACTACAAATTGTAACACCTACAGTGATTTAAGTCAAAACTGTAACTCAGCCACTCAGGAACATTCACTGTCTTCTTGTAAGTAATTCCAGTGTAGATTGGGCCTGGGTTTGGGTTTATTCTCCCACTGAAAGGTGAATTCCTCTCCCAGTGTATGGTGGAAAGCAGACTGAACCAGGGTTTTGTCCAAGATTTTGTGTGCTTAACGTTACGATTACAAGCATACCCATAACAGGATGCAGCCACCACTATGCTTGAAAACATGGGAAGTGGTACTCAGTAATGTGTTGTATTGGATTTGACCCAAACATAATATTTTGTATACAGGACAAAAAGTGAATTGCTTTGCCACGTTTTTTTGCAGAATTACTTTAGTGCCTTGTTGCAAACAGGATGGGTTAGTATTGTGGAGTAACTACAACGTTGTTGATCCTTCCTCAGTTTTCTCCGATCACAGCCATTAAACTTTGTAACTGTTTTAAAGTCACCATCGGTCTCATGGTGAAATCCCTGAGTGTTTTCCTTCCTCTGCGACAACTGAATTAGGAAGGACGCCTATATCTTTGTAGTGACTGGGTGTATTGATACACCAAAGTGTAATTAATAACTTCAACATGCTCAAAGGGATATTCAATGTCTGCTTTTATTACCATCTATCAGAAGGGGCCCTTCTTTGTGGGGCATTGAAAAACCTCCCTGGTCTTTGAGGTTAAATTTGTGTTTGAAAGTCACTGCTCAACTGAAGGACCTTACAGATAATTGTATATGTGGGGCACAGAGATGAGGTAGTCATTCAAAAGCCTTGTTAAAACACTATTATTGCACACAGAGCGAGTCCATGCAACTTATTATGTGACTCATTTTTCCTCATAACTTATTTAGTCTTGCCATAACAAAAGGGTTGAATACTTATTGACTCAATACATTTCAGCTTTTCATTTGTTATAATTTTGTAAACATTTCTAAAAACATAATTCCAATTTGACAATATGAGTATTGTGTGTGGGCCAGTGACAAAATACATCTAAATGTAAGAGAAAATGTGGGAAAAGTCTAGGGTTATTTTGCTCTAGGACACTTACAAGCCTTACAAAACTCATCTGAAGGTATCCTTGTAGCAGTTTAAAGTCTTGTACCAGTGCCCAAAAAAGGTGTTAAATACTTTACAAAAAAAATATATATATATATTTTTTATAAATATTCCAGAACTTTCATATATCGCTCAGATAGAGGTCGACCGATTTATGATTTTTCAACACCGATACCGATTATTGGAGGACCAAAGAAAGCCGATACCGATTAATCAGCTGATTTTTCAACACCGATACTGATTAATCGGCCTATTTTTATTTATTCGTAATAATGACAATTACAACAATACTGAATGAACACTTATTTTAACTTAATATAATACATCAATAAAATCAATTTAGCCTTAAATAAACAATGAAACATGTTCAATTTGGTTTAAATAACGCAAAAACAAAGTGTTGGAGAAGAAAGAAAAAGTGCAATATGTGCCACGTAAAAAAGCTAACGTTTAAGTTCCTTGCTCAGAACATGAGAACATATGAAAGCTGGTGGTTCCTTTTAACATGAGTCTTCAATATTCCCAGATAAGACGTTTTAGGTTGTAGTTATTATAGTAATTATAGGACTATTTCTCTCTTTACCATTTGTATTACACATACCTTTGACTATTGGATGTTCTTATAGGCACTTTAGTATTGCCAGTGTAACAGTATAGCTTCCATCCCTCTCCTCGCCCCTACCTGGGCTCGAACCAGGAACACATCGACAACAGCCACCCTCGAAGCATCGTTACCCATTGCTCCACAAAAGCCGCGGCCCTTGCTGAGCAAGGGGAACAATTACTCCAAGTCTCAGAGCGAGTGACGTTTAAAATGCTATTAGCGCGCACCCTGCTAACTAGCTAGCCATTTCACATCGGTTACACCAGCCTAATCTCGGGAGTTGATAGGCTTGAAGTCATAAACAGCTTGAAGCTGCTGGCAAACGCAGGAAAGTGCTGTTTGAATGAATGCCTACGAGCCTGGTGCTGCCCACCACCGCTCAGTCAGACTGCTCTATCAAATCATAGACTTAATTATAACATAACACACAGAAATACGAGCCTTAGGTCATTAATATGGTCGAATCCGGAAACGATCATCTCGACAACAAAACGTTTATTCTTTCAGTGAAATATGGAACCGTTCCGTATTTTATCTAACGGGTGGCATCCATAAGTCTACATATTCCTGTTACATTTCACAACCTTCAATGTTATGTCATAATTACGTGAAATTCTGGCAAAGAGGGTCTGGTGCACTTCACAAATAGATGGCATCATGAGGGAGGAAAATTATGTGGATATATTGAAGCAACATCTCAAGACATCAGTTGGGAAATTAAGCTTGGTCGCAAATAGGTATTCCAAATGAACAATGACCCCAAGCATACTTCCAAAGTTGTTGCAAAGTGGCTTAAGGACAACAAAGTCAAGGTATTGGAGTGGCCATCACAAAGCCCTGATCTCAATCAGATGAACATTTGTGGGCAGAACTGAAAAAGTTTGTGCGAGCAAGGAGGCCTACAATCTTGACTCAGTTGCACCAGCTCTGTCAGGAGGAATGGGCCAAAATTTACCCAACTTATTGTGGGAAGCTTGTGGAAGGCTACCTGAAACGTTTGACCCAAGTTAAGCAGTTTAAAGGCAATGCTACCAAACTAATTGAGTGTATGTAAACTTCTGACGCATTGGGAATGTGATGAAAGAAATTAAAGCTGAAGTAAATAATTCTCTCAACTATTATTCTGACATTTCACATTCTTAAAATAAAGTTATTATCCTAATTGACCCAAGACGGGAATTTGTCAGGAATTGTGAAAAACTGAGTTTAAATGTATTTGCCTAAGGTGTATGTAAATTTCCGACTTCAACTGTACATACAGGACCAGTCAAAAGTTTTGACACACCTATTAATACCAGGTTTTTTTATTTTATTATTTTCTTATTTATAGAATAATAGTGAAGATATCAGATCTATGAAATAACACATGGAATCATGTAATAACCAAAATATATTTGAGATTTTTCAAATAGCCACCCTTTGCCTTGATGACAGCTTTGTACACTCTTGGCATTCTCTCAACCAGCTTCACCTGGAATGCTTTTCCAACAGTCTTGAAGGAGTTCCCACATATGCTGAGCACTTGTTGGCTGCTTTTCCTTCACTTAGCGGCCCAACTAATCTCAAACCATGTCAATTGGGTTGAGGTCGGGTGATTGTGGAGGACAGGTCATCTGATGCAACACTCCATCACTCTCATTCTTGGTCACATAGCCCTTACACAGCCTGGAGGTGTATAAGGGCTATTCACAGCCTGAACACTCTGTCATTCAGCCTACAGTAGCAGCCAATGTGTGGTGTTCAATGTTGGCCTTACATTCCATGAGACAAATCACCAACAAAAAAACATGATTCTTGACATTAACTTGCTTATCCACTTGTCCTTCAGACAAGTACGTGACTAAAAATGTTGTGTTTTTATGCAAGAAACCACTTTTCAACATAAAATGCATTATTATTAAAATACCATTAGTTTAGACAATCAGACAAATTATGCTAACCTCAGCCTATTGGCGAGTTTTATTTAAACCTGTCTCAAAATACAACATTGCCCCTTTAAGACAAAAAGAAGTCTAGGAATGTGCATGTTTTGTCCTCTTGTAGGAAGCAATCACTCCCTCATTGCTGAATTACAAATGATTTATAACTGGGATAATAACACACTAACTACGCAGTTTTACAGCTATTTTCCCGCAATTCTACAAATTTTGCCATAGGGTGGAGAGAAATGCATTTTTTTACTTGATATAAGACTGAGAGTTACAAGAAAATCAATGGGGGCCCCACTGTCGGTGATTCGACCATGATTACTACAAGTTTCGATAGTCTTGCGGTCAGCTAACTTACATCTGGCTGCATTGGACCTTTTAAGGCAAGTTTTCTGCAATTCTACATATTTTACAATGGGGCGGAGAGAACTTTTCAATTTTATAACAAATGTTCATTTTGCTATGGGGCAGAGAGAGAAAAATCCAGACTATCTATTTTAACATATTCCTCATCCATGGATTTATGTGGATTTGTATGTGTGGATTTGTATGGAATCTTGTTGTGGGATTTGTTTCTCTCATTTGACATCTTTGTGGGGGTATCTTTGTTGGCGTAGATGAGCTCCCGTGATTTCCCTCACTGTTTTGGTGTGTGTGTGTGTGTTCGTGCGTGTATGTTCAGCCATGTGTTTTAGTTCGTCTCTCTCTTCATATGTGTATGGGATGTTGCTGAAGCCTCAAGTGTTGTCAACTCCACTCTGCTGCAGATGTGCTGCACCACTCTGCAGCCGTTGTCTCTCTACAGCCTTTGAGCTTTCCTCTCTGTGTTCGATAGGAACATTGTGTTGCTGTCAAGCGTTTGCTGAAAGGGGAGCCTTGGAGATAACTGCCCATCCTCAATTCACCATTCACCGCCTCTGTGGTATTGTGGTATTTGTGGTATTTCACTCAGTAGATATGGGTGAAATTGAACAAAATCTGTTTTTTTCCCGAATTCTTTGTGGATCTGTGTAATCTGAGGGAAATGTGTGTCTCTAATATGGTCATACATTTGGCAAGAGGTTAGGAAATGCAGCTCTCTCTCTCAACCTCTCTCAACCTCTCTCAACCTCTCTCTCTCTCTCTCTCATCCTCTCTCAACCTCTCTCAACCCCTCTCTCTCTCTCTCTCTCTCTCTCTTTCAACCTCTCTCTCAACCTCTCTCTCTCTCTCTCTCTCAACCTCTCAACCGCTCAATCTCTCTCTCTCTCTCTCTCTCTCTCTCTCTCTCTCTCTCTCTCTCTCTCTCAACTTCTCAACCTTTTGCCCCTCCGCCAATGGGAAACACTTAACTGTCCTCCAGAAAGCTTAAATTTAATAAATATCCCCTCCCTTTCTCCTCCGTTTTTTTCCCTCCCTCCCTTGCAGCTCCTGTCAGTGTAATTTAGTTTCAGCAGATTGTTGCTGTGACAAATACTTTGGCTCTGGAGCTATTCCTCACCTGATGAAGGGAGGAAGACAGAGAGAGAGAGAGAGGGAGGGATGGAGAGAGAGGGGGACTAGGGAGAGGGGAAGGCAGGAGGGTTGGAGAGTGGCATGCTGGGGTATCTGATGTTATCCGTCATTGCCATGGCAGCATTCGTCAATAACAGCAAGCATCTGTCACCTCGCTCCCTGATGAATTAATTTTAAAGGTAATCAAAAGCAAATAAATATTTAATGACTTCGAGGGCTGAGAAGAAGGGAAAAAAGGTGTGTTTGGAAGGGTTTTGGTCCCGGAAGGTAGAAAGTAAAGATTGGTACCTGGATGAATCAATGAGTATACACTTAGACAACATTGATACCTTTCTTAATATGGCTAGTGCTAGTCCTTGGGGATGTGTGAAAACACCAGCACCACAATCAACCAATGATATGCAGCTAGTGCATAATATATTATTGATGCCATACAGCAAAATTGGTAATACTAATATAGAGCAAAATAGATTCAATGGCTGTAGACTGTGTGCCTGAATAAATGACTCAATGCTTGTAACACATCCATCTCATTTGAAAGATCAGACAAGAACAAATACATTCATCAATACTGTACTACTGCTTATTTTGACCCAGCCAGTTGGGTTTTGTGAATAACCCAACATGTTGGGTTGTTGGGATTACCCAAACATGGTTTAATTTACCATGAGTTTGGTTTTTATTCATTTACATTTTGGGTTGACCCAGCAGCTAGGTATTTTTTAATGTAATCCTTAGGTTATTTTCAGGAGGCATGGTTTATTAGGGGTGTGGCTTTCAGATATACGTTTTTGGCCACCTGTGAGAGTAAATGTCATTCATGTTCATCATGTTAGGTTTTCAAATGATGACATATTTTAATATAACATATTGGTAACAAAGTAGGAACTATCCCAACATTGAAATTTGCATAGGCTCTTAATAAGGAACTCAGACACTTGTGTAAGCCTCATTAAAGCTACAAAATGTCACGGTTCAACCTTAACACGTGATAACAATACAACAGGACTGATTAACTGGAGTTACATTTTCTCCCGGTGGTCAAGAATAAGGCCCTAATAAGCCACTCCTCCAGTCTTCTGATCTGACTAGGTTATATCTCAATAACCCAGCATTAATAACCCAGCATCAACAACCCAACCTTGCTCTTTTTAAAGAAAGCAACCCAACTAAGTGACCCAATGCCTGCAACACAGCAGTTAGTTCATCCAAACAACACAGATTTTTTTGTGTGTACCTGTATATCAACAATATAATCTTTGCCATAAACTTAATCATATGCAAGTAGCATCATGTAATGTATAATAATAGGTCAGTGACTTACAGGAACGAGCATTACCGTGCCAATTGAAATTAGCACGCTTCAGAGAGGATTGTCTGTATTTTTAAAACACCCCAAAAAATGTGGTCTACTGATACATCTCAGTGTAGGAAATTATGGACTTAGCCAAGCTCAACCAGGGTGGTTATAAGGAAATCTATTAACTTGGAAGTGGCCGTGTTTGACACTAGCAGTTCGCTAATCATATTAGCGTTCTGTGTCTGTCATGGACAAGACAGACTTCTCACACAGACGTAAGACGTTTCATTACTGTCAGATACCTCACTAACCATGAAGGGACCAAGTGAGGCAATACTTGGCAAGGTGGCTGGCCTGACCAGTCATCCGTTCTCCAATCCCAATTTTGCCATTGGTCCCCCATTTTGTGAATTCCAATGAGGCGTGTTCTTTGTAGTGTGGAAGTGAGGGAGGACTAGATTGGGAGGTAAATAAAAAAATTACACTGAACAAAAATATGAACGCAGCAATTCCAAAGGTTTTTACTGAGTAACAGTTCATATAAAGAAATCAGTCAATGTTACGTTCTGACCTTAGTTCCTTTGTGATGTCTTTGTTTTAGTATGGTCAGGGTGTGAGTTGGGGTGGGCAGTCTATGTTATTTTTTTCTATGATTTGGTATTTCAGTGTTTGGCCTGGTATGGTTCTCAATCAGAGGCAGCTGTCAATCGTTGTCCCTGATTGAGAACCATACTTAGGCAGCCTGTTTTCCCCCTTGAGTTGTGGGTGATTATATTTTCTGTTAAGTGTGGTTTGCACCTGACGGAGCTGTTTCGGTTGTTCTCTTTTGTTACTTTGTATTTAGTGTTCAGTTCAGTTTATTAAAAGTATGAACACTTACTACGCTGCACCTTGGTCCTCACCTTCTTCCACCACCAACAATGGCCGTTACAGTCAATTTAAATAAATTCATTAGGCCCTAATCTATGGATTTCACATGACTGGGAATACAGATGTTTATTTTAACTAAGCAAGCCAGTTACAAACAAATTCTTATTGATGGCCTAGGAACAGTGGGTTTAACTGCCTTGTTCAGGGGCAGAACAACAGATTTTTACCTTGTCGGCTCTGGGATTTGATCTTGCAACCATTCGGTTACCAGTCCAACACTCTAACCAGTAGGCTACCTGCCGCCCCATATGCAGCTGTTAGTCACAGATACCTTAAAAAAATAGGTAGGGGCACGGATCAGAAAACTAGTCAGTATCTGGTGTGACCACCATTTGCCTCATGCAGCACGACACATCTCATTTGCGACCTATGAAATGTTGTTCCACTCTGTTTCAATAGCTGTGCAAAGTTGTTGGATATTGGCGGTAACTGGAACACGCTCTCGTACATGTAGATCCAGAGCATCCCAGACATGCTCAATGGGTGACATGTTTGGTGAGTATGCAGGCCATGGAAGAATTGGGACATTTCTAGCCTCCAGGAATTGTGTACAGATCCTTGCGACATGGATTGTGCATTATCATACTGAAACATTGAGGGGATGTAGGCAGATGAATGGCACGACAATGGGCCTCAGGATCAAACTGTGCATTCAAATGATCATCGATAAAATGCAATTGTGTTCGTTTTCCCTAGCTTATGCCTGCTCATACCATAACCCCACCGCCACCATGGGGTTACTCTGTTTATGATGTTGACATCAGCAACGCGCTCGCCCATACGACACCATACACGCTGTCTACCATCTGCACGGCATAATTGAAACTGGGATTCATCCGTGGAGGAGAGCACTATTCTCCAGCATGCTATTTGCCATCAAAGGTGAGCATTTGCCCACTGAAGTCGGTTACGACGCCAAACTGCAGTCAGGTCAAGACCCTGTTGAGGACGACGAGCACACACATGAGCTTCTCTGAGACAGTTTCTGACAGAAATTCTTCGGTTGTGCAAACCTACAATTTCACCAGCTGTCCGGGTGGCTGGTCTCAGATGATCCCGCAGGTGAAGAAGCTGGATGTGGAGGTCCTGGGCTGGCGTGGTTACATGTGGTCTGCGGTTGTGAGACCCGTTAGACGTACTGCCAAATTCTCTAAAACGACGTTGGAGCTGGCTTATGGTAGAGAAATGAACAATAATTTCTCAGGCGTTCAGCTCTGGTGAACATTCCTGCAGTCAGTATGCCAATTGCACGCTCCCTTAAAATTTGAGACATCTGTGGCATTGTGTTGTGTGACAAAACTATACATTTGTGTCCTTTTATTGCCCCCAGCACAAGGTGCACCTGTGTAATTACCATGTTTAATCAGCTTCTTTATATGTCACACCTGTCAGGTGGATGGATTTGTCTTGGCAAAGAAAAAATTGTCACTCACAGGGATGTAAACAGTTTGTGCAAAACATTTGAAAGAAATAAGCTTTTTGTGCGTATGGACAATTTCTAGTATCTTTTATTTCACCTCATGAAACATGAGAGCAACATTTTACATGTTGCGTTTCTATTTTTGTTTGGTATATGTTGTCATACACCAGATAGGGGCAGTGAAATGTGTTGTTTTACAGGGTCAGCCATAGTAGTACGACACCCCTGAAGAAAATTAGAGTTAAGTGCCTTGCTCAAGGGCACATCAACCGTTTTTTAACCTTGTTGGCTCGGTTATTCGAACCAGTGATCTTTCGGTTACTCGCCCAAAACTCTAACCACCTGCCGCTCATACATTATTCATAGCACCCCTGCCCTGTCTGTCCGTCTGTCTGTCCTCTTAGGCTGATTAAAGTGTTTGTGAGTGTCAGTGTGGTGCAGCATAGCCTCTCGACGGATTAACTCTTACCTTTTCTCATTTTGGAAAAAGTCTGTCCTCCGTCCTCTCTCCTCCGTCTCTCTCCTCCGTGACCCGGAAACCGAAAAGTTGTTGAGGAGAGTGCTACCTTTCAACAAGGGTAGCCATGTGTATCCTACCCGTGTCCTTCACTGAAGAGTTTTGATATCTTCCAGACCACTTTTGAAACCGTTGTTTTTTTCCGAAGGAGAAAGCATGCAAATATTTAAATTATAAGCTACGTATCCTTTTTTGCATAAAATGTCTTGCACAACTAGCTAAATAAACTTTTTCACTTTAAATATTTATGTACCATTGTTTGCCTGATGTGACAAATGGAGAGGAGTTTCTCCTTTCATACAGCGCATTTTTGTCCACGTTCATTTTCCTTGCTGCCTCTCCTTGATTGCCATTGGCCTTCTTGAAAAGCAGGCGAGAGAGGACGCAGGAGTTGAGCAAATCCAATTGAGAAAAGGCCCTTGCCTCGCTCCCTCACCTCAGGCACCACGGCTTGTAAAACCGACAAGGCATTTTCTTCCTTACAATAAAATGGGGAATGAATTTCCAAGGCCCTTTGAAGATTTCCTCTACGCTCTCTTTTCAGAAATTCTCAACTCTGCAAAAAATTATCTAATGCAATATTAGAATTCAATGGAGGCTTTCAAAATGAGCATTCACCATCAGCCTTGAACTGAAGCTCTTAGACGGCTTATAGGTTGTGCTGGGCAATCATAATCACATGAAACTAAAACTCTAGTTACCTGCCGAAGGATTTGCATAAGCACTCAATTTATTTCCCATTATTCATCAACACAAACACATTTATTTTAACAAGTTACTCGTTACTTCTAAAAACATTGGCACACTTTCTTTAATTTACCACGTTACAACCTGGATTAGGTGATTTGGCCCCTGCTGCAGAGCCAGGCGCTTTGTTCCTCGTTATGAGAGCTGTGTTTTTCTCCTCAGAGAGGGGTTTGCCTTTGTTAGAGTATTTTGGTGGTTTGGTGTACAACAGCAATCCTCCGGCTGTGCTGCCGTGGTGGGAGACAGAGCACTACGGGACTGAGAGGTACACCTGTGTCTGCAGCAGATGGTGGAGACATCCCTGCGAATTATTGCAAATCCTTTCCGCGCCTCATGCCTCGCTCCCTCTCTTACATCCCTTTAGACGTCTAGATACTGCTCTCTCGCTCCCTCTCTACATCCCTCTAGATACTGCTCTCTCGCCCCCTCTCTCCATCCCTCTAGATACTGCTCTCTCGCTCCCTCTCTCCATCCCTCTAGATAATGTTATTTCGCTCCCTCCATCCCTCTAGATAATGCTTTCTCGTTCCCTCTCTACATCTCTAGATAATGCTCTCTCGTTCCCTCTCTCCATCCCTAGATAATGCTCTCTCGTTCCCTCTCTCCATCCCTCTAGATAATGCTCTCTCGTTCCCTCTCTACATCTCTCTAGATAATGCTCTCTCACTCCCTCTACATCCCTCTAGATAATGCTCTCTGGCTCCCTCTACATCCCTCTAGATAATGCTTTCTCGCTCCCTCTACATCCCTCTAGATAATGTTCTCTGGCTCCCTCTACATCCCTCTAGATAATGCTTTCTCGCTCCCTCTACATCCCTCTAGATAATGCTCTCTGGCTCCCTCTACATCCCTCTTAGATAATGCTCTCTGGCTCCCTCTACATCCCTCTAGATAAAGCTCTCTCATCTCCGTCTCATACCAAGCTCTCTCATCTCCTTCTCATACCATTTGTTCCCTTCTCTCTATCTCTCTCTTTCTATGTCTCTCTCGCTCCCTTTTTATCTCCCCTCTCTCACCCCCCTCCCCCTCTCTAATGTGCTATGCCATTGTGCCGGTGTCTACAACAGGAATGCATTATGGGTTTAATCAGCATACAAAATCGTGCCGCTATGGCACAATGCCACCGGAACTTCAAATGGCAAGCCGGACAGTGGGGGCGGGGGAGCCACCGCACTTGACTGTCTACCCCTGAGGTCACCTACTGCACATCAGCTTGTTGTTTTTTTCCCCGGCCATCAGTGAGTAGGTGGCCCAGGGCCCTCCGGTGCTCGGGGTTGGTGGGCGGGTGGGTGAGTCGGTTTACTCCACCGATGACTGTCAACGTAATTCCATTTGCTCCCCCTGATTTACATTTAAATGAAAACAAATTACTATTCATTTAAAAGTGAAATTCGAGCGAGTACGGTAACACGAGCCCCCTGCCTTTATCCACTAGCCGCTTTGTGTTTATTACCATTCAGCCAGAGGTGTTCCTGATTCTGAATTCCTCCTCTCTGTTTATAGGCAGAGGGGATATTGAGTTGAACAGCGGAATCTAAATCTGTTTATCCACTGGGACACTGTTGTAAGTTAATGTCTCCTTTCGATGTGTTTGAGTGACAAGGCCGTAGCAAGGTTACACGATGTTGAGTAAAGAGAGGGAACTTTGATGAGTGTCTCCTTCAGCCCAAGGACTTCTGTCCACCATTTTAAGACTGATAACATCTATTGTTTTCATCGATGCGGAGTCCACGGACCGTATTCATCTAGGCTACCTTTGCTTCGCAACACAGGGAGGCCGAATCGATAAAGATCTCTGTTTCATTTAATCTCATGGTTTTTAAAGCACTCACTGCTTTTCCTTCAGAGCAGAGGACAAACCAGCCTCGAGCCACAGCGCCCTGCATGACTCTCATACTGTATATACGCATTATAATGGCTAGAGAGAGAGAGAAAAGCAGAGGATGACTTTTGCATAAGTTAACAGTTACACTCTGGAGTTGATATTTTGTCTTTGCATCCTTCTGCTGTGCTCTGTGATATCAGGTGTTTGATTGACACATGCCCTCGTATCGCGCCTAATCACAAACCCACATACATATTTGATCAACATTTATACTAGTGAGTGATGAGGTTAACCAGCGATATCAAATCGCCACCGGCGGATGCGCTGGCACAGCTTTGCATCTTTCTGTAGTCAAGAGGTGATGCTAGCTGCATATTAGAGGGGAAAAGGGTCCGTTTTCTTCTGGTGTATTATTCTTGTAAGTGTCAGTTTAATCCCCTACTCCAAACATAGCAGCTACACATGTCCTGACAAGGCCTGTGTTCACCGCAATAAAGTGAACACATCTTAAATTGAAATGTCAAGTTGAAGTGAACAGCCCTCAAATTGAAATGTGGAAATTGAGAAGAGGGACCAGCACCAGTAACATCGCTTGTGTGGGTACCTCCACAGGCATAACCAGACCGGTATGTTTGTAACAACGTCACAGTTATGGTTTAACAAATTATGTCAGCATAACCAAGCCTTGGGCTAAATCGTCAAGAGAGGCTTCACTGTCTTTTGTGGTTAGAGCTACTTTAGCACTACAATAGAAAACACATACCACCATAAATACTGTATGTTAGTCATGCTAACCATTGCCATTCTGCCACGTCATTGTGACAACAGTCCTAAGGCTGGATGGGCAATGATTCTGGCTTGAGGGCCACATCGGGATTTCAAAATTCAGATTTAGCTTTTTACCGATGAGTTTGTCGAATGAAATTTGCGGGCCAGAAAAAGGGCAGTTACACTACTGGTCAAAAGTTTTGAAACACCTACTTATTCAAGGGTTTTTCTTTATTTTTACTATTTTCTACATTGAAGAATAATAGTGAAGACATCAACACTATGAAATAAAATATGGAGTAATGTAGTAAACAAAAAAGTGTTAAACAAATCAAAATATATTTTATATTTGAGATTATTATTATTATTATATTAGTAACTCATATTTCTACGTGAATTAGATGGCTTGCCCAAAAAGTGACTTATTACAGCTTTGAAATACCGTTATACAAGGTAAAGTAAACACCCAAACCAGTCAATACCGGTATTTAGTCAAATACTATATACCATCCAGCCCTACTTTGTCCTAGACATTTTCTCCTCTCCTCTGTCTCATCCATCACTTTATCTATCTCCACCTTTGTGGTTTACCCAAAGAACGACCAACCGGCCTGACCGTCCGGGCTGATTGGAATCGTTAGAAAGAACGAAGAAAAGAAACGAAAGGGAAAGTAATAGAGTGAGTGAATCGATGGGGCGATGGAGAGGAGAGGGAGAGGAGGAACTCCAGCAGAGGACACTAGGGGAATCTCTGTGAAGAGTTGGTGTGTGAGGCAGGCGCTTGGGGGCCTAATTAAAGAAACGCCATGGCAGAGCCGGCTGCTGAACCGCTGCTCCTCTCCTCACCACACTGAAGCAGAGTGGACACGATCAATACCCCGCTCAATACTGCCGGGCCTACCCAGTCAAACCCAATGAGTGTGTACCTGAGCATGGTCCCACAGGAAGGGGAAACAAAATGTGACTATTACTCACAGGTAGTTACATTTGGGAGGTGTAGGCTACCATTACCTCGAACTCCGCATCTTACTTGCACATCAGATTTTTTTTATTGTCCATTTCGTTGATCAATGTGTTATTTATTTGTTATTGAGGGCAAACTGGGCGGGGGGGACTGGAGGGGGAAAACTGCCCTGAAACAAGCAGAAAGGACAAGGTAGCTACCCCAGCCCAGCCCAGCCCAGCCCAGCTCCGCTTGGTCTAGCCCAGCACGGTGCAGAGCAGAGGGAATTGGCTGCTGCACTGAGACTATAGGCTATTTGATGAGTGTGTGCATTTCTCTGTTTCTCTGCGTGTTTTATGTCTTTATGTCCTCCTTGTCAGGTTATCGCAGTGTTTATTATAGTCCTCACATTACCACACCGACCGGTTGTTGACATTTGGCCCTCTCCCTGCAGACCCAGCGTTTCTACAAAGTGTTTAATAACCCAACAGCGCTCAGTTGAAAAGGCCATCAGAGAGCACTCTCCAGACAACCACAGATATAACACTGACACAATGACTCACCTCAGGGGGAATCTTAACACCGTTACACTGCTCCCGGCTTTAGCATTTTTTTCCCTGCCATGCCCCCCAATGGTCCCCTTTGTCCAAGGAGGGAAGGGTCAAATGGTCCCCTTACTTTCCGGCAAGATGGTGCTGGAGAGACGATCATCCATGCATCTCAACCATTGCCCTGCAATTCACTCGTTTGAAGAGTATGTTCAAAAGCTTTGGCACTATAATAGCAAGACATGCAGTGTACTAGAATACTAGAGTACTAGAATACAGTACCTTCAGAAAGCATGCATACCACTTGACTTATTCCACATTTTGTTGTGTTACAACCGGAATCCAAAATCGATTACATTTACAGTGGGGAGGACAAGTATTTGATACACTGCCGATTTTTCAGGTTTTCCTACTTACAAAGCATGTAGAGGTCTGTCATTTTTATCATAGGTACACTTCAACTGTGAGAGACGGAATCTAAAACAAAAATCCAGAAAATCACATTGTATGATTTTGAAGTAATTAATTAGCATTTTATTGCATGACATAAGTATTTGATCACCTGTTAGTTTTTCTTTAAGAAGCCCTCCTGTTCTCCACCATTACCTGTATTAACTGCACCTGTTTGAACTCGTTACCTGTATAAGACACCTGTCCACACACTCAATCAAACAGACTCCAACCTCTCCACAATGGCCAAGACCAGGGAGCTGTGTAAGGACATCAGGGAAAAAAATTGTAGACCTGCACAAGGCTGGGATGGGCTACAGGACAATAGGCAAGCAGCTTGGTGAGAAGGCAACAACGGTTGGCGCAATTATTAGAAAATGGAAGAAGTTCAAGAAGACGGTCAATCACCCTCGGTCTGGGGTTCCATGCAAGATCTCACCTCGTGGGGCATCAATGATCATGAAGAAGGTGAGGGATCAGCCCAGAACTACACGGCATGACCTGGTCAATGACCTAAAGAGAGCTGCGACCACAGTCTCAAAGAAAATCATTAGTAACACACTACGCCGTCATGGATTAAAATCCTGCAGCACACGCAAGGTCCCCCTGCTCAAGCCAGCACATGTCCAGGCCCGTCTGAAGTTTGCCAATGATCATCTGGATGATCCAGAGGAGGAATGGAAGAAGGTCATGTGGTCTGATGAGACAAAAATAGAGCTTTTTGGTCTAAACTCCACTCGCCGTGTTTGGAGGAAGAAGAAGGACGAGTACAACCCCAAGAACACCATCCCAACCGTGAAGCATGGAGGTGGAAACATCATTCTTTGGGGATACATTTCTGCAAAGGGGACAGGACGACTGCACCGTATTAAGGGGAGGATGGATGGGGCCATGTATCGCGAGATCTTGGCCAACAACCTTCCCTCAGTAAGAGTATTGAAGATGGGTCGTGGCTGGGTCTTCCAGCATGAAAACGACCCGAAACACACAGCCAGGGCAACTAAGGAGTGGCTCCGTAAGAAGCATCTCAAGGTCCTGGAGTGGCCTAGCCAGTCTCCAGACCTGAACCCAATAGAAAATCCTTGGAGGGAGCCGAAAGTCCGTATTGCCCAGCGACCACCCCGAAACCTGAAGGATCTGGAGAAAGTCTGTATGGAGGAGTGGGCCAAAATCCCTGCTGCAGTGTGTGCAAACCTGGTCAAGAACTACAGGAAACGTATGATCTCTGTAATTGCAAACAAAAGTTTCTGTACCAAATATTAAGTTCTGCTTTTACGATGTATCAAATAAAATGCAAATGAATTACTTAAAAATCATACAATGTGATTTTCTGGATTTTTGTTTTAGATTCCGTCTCTCACAGTTGAAGTAGGAAAACCTGCAAAATCGGCAGTGTATCAAATACTTGTTCTCCCCACTGTATGTTTTTCTCACCCATCTACACACAATACCTCATAATGACAAAGTGAAAACATGTTTTTAGAAATGTTTGCTAATGTATTGAAAATGAAATACAGAAATATCTCATTTACATAAGTTTTCACACCCCTAAGTGAATACATGTTAGAATCACATGGCTGCCAAAGTCTGTAAAAGCTTTGCACACCTGAATTGTACAATATTTGCATATTATTCTTTTTAGAATTCTTCAAGTTCTGTCAAGTTTGTTGTTAATCATTGCTAGACAGCCATTTTCAATCCTTGCCATATATTTCAAGCTGATTTAAGTCCAAACTGTAACAGGCAACTCAGGAACATTCAATGTCCTCTTGGTAAGCAACTCCAGTGTACATTTGGTCTTGTGTCATTGTCCTGCTGAAAGGTGAATTTGTCTCCCAGTGTCTGTTGGAAAGCAGACTGAACCAGATTGTGCCTGTGCTTAGCTCTATTCTGTTTATTTTTATCCCACAAAACTCCCTAGTCCATGCCGATGACAAGCATACCCATAACATGATGCAGCCACCACCATGCTGGAAAATATGAAGAGTGGTATTCGCTGATGTGTTTAGGATATAAAGTTTATACCTTTGCCACATTTTTTTCAGCTTTACTTTAATGCCTTATTGCAAACAGGATGCATGTTTTGAAATATTTGTATTCTGTACAGGCTTCCTTCTTTTAGGTTAGTATTGTGGAGTAACTATGATGTTGTTGATCCATCATCAGTTTTCCCGTATCACAGCCATTAAACTTTGAAACTATATTAAAGTCGCCGTTGGCCTCCACCGGAGAGGATTGCATACGTTTTACGTGCCCCCAGCCGATTGTGTTTTTTTGTTTGTTTATTTCCGTTGTTTGTAAATAATTTTTAAAACTTATTTTGTACATAACGTTGCCGCTACCGTCTCTTATGACCGAAAATAACTTCTAGACATCAGGATTGCAATCACTTACCACGGACTAGCAGAATCCTCTTTTTCCTTTCACGACTCTGACGAGCCCGATGCAAAGATACTCTGCTTACTCAGGATCAGGCCCCGATCCCCGTGATCTGCGTGAAGAGGAGGCGGAGAAAGAGGGGGCGAAGGTCAGGCTGCCTTCTGAAAATTCGTAGGCGACCAAATTAACCCCCACTTCCCTCTATTCTGCCAGAAAACATGCAATCTTTTGACAATAAAATCGACGAGTTACGCAGGAGATTAAACTACCAACTAGACATAAAAAATTGTAACATCTTATGCTTCACTGAGTCGTGGCTGAACGCCGAAAACAGCAACATACAGCTGGCTGGTAATACGATGTACAGGCAGGAACAGCGGCGTCTGGTAAGACAAGCGGCGGCAGTCTGTATTTTTGCAAACAACAGCTGGTGAACGATACCTAAGGAAGTCTCGTGCAATTGCTCGCTTGGGGTAGAGTATCTCATGATAAGCTGTAGACCACACTACCAAACGAGAGAGTTTTCATCTGTATTCTTTTTAGCTGTTTACATACCACCACAGTCAGAGGCTGGCACTGAGATAGCATTGAATGAGCTGTATTCCGCCATAAGAAAACGTTCACCCAGAGGCGGCGCTCCCACTAGCTGGGGACTTTAATGCAGGGAAACTTAAATCCGTTTTATCAAATTTCTATCAGCATGTTAAATGTGCAACCAGAGGAAAAAGAACTCTGGACCACCTATACTCCACACACAGAGGCTCATACAAAGCTCTCCCTCGCCCTCCATTTGGAAAATCTGACCATAATTCTATCCTCCTGATTCCTGCTTACGAGCATAAATTAAAGCAGGAAGCACCCGTGACTAGATCAATAAAAAAGTGGTCAGAGGAAGAAGATGCTAAGCTACAGGACTGTTTTGCTAGCACAGACTGGAATATGTTCCGCGATTCCTCCGATGGCATTGAGTAGTACACCACATCATTCATTGGCTTCATCAATAAGTGCGTTGATGACATCGTTCCCAGAGTGACTGTATGTACATACCCCAACCAGAAGCCATGGATTACAGGCAGCATCCGCACTGAGCTAAAGGCTAGAGCTGCCGCTTTCAAGGAGCGGGACTCTAACCCGGAAGCTGATAAGAAATCCTGCTATGCCCTCCAAACGATCAAACAGGCAAATACAGGGCTAAGATCGAATCGTACTACACTGGCTCTGACACTCGTCAGATGTGGCAGGGCTTGCAAACCATTACAGACTACAAAGGGAAGCATCAGTTGAGAGCAGCCCATGCACATGAGCCTACCATACAAGATAAAATACGTATATGCTTCCTTCGAGGCAAATAACACTAAAACATGCCTGAGAGCACCAGCTGTTCCAGAAGACTGTGTGATCACGCTCTCCACAGCTATTGTGAGTAAGACCTTTTAAACAGGTCAACATTCAAAAGGCAGCAGGGCCAGGCGGATTACCAGGACGTGTACTGCGAGCATGCACTGACCAGCTGGCAAGTGTCTTCACTGACATTTTCAACCTCTCCCTGTCCGAGTCTGTAATACCAACATGTTTTAAGCAGACCACCATAGTCCCTGTGCCCAAGAACAATAAGGTAACCTGCCTAAACGACTACCGACCCGTAGCACTCAGATCTGTAGCCATGAAGTGCCTTGAAAGGCTGGTCATGGCTCACAACAACACCATCATCAGAGAAACCCTAGACCCACAACCATTTGCATACCAGATAGATGATGCAATCTCCAATGCACTCCACACCGCCCTTTCCCACCTGGACAAAAGGAACACCTATGTGAGAATGCTATTCATTGACTACAGCTCAGCGTTCAACACAATAATGCCCTCAAATTTCATCAATAATCTAAGGTCCCTGGGACTAATTACCTCCCTCTGCAACTGGATCCTAGACTTAGTGACGGGCAGCCCCCAGTTGGTAAGGGTACACAGGGGCCCCTCATGGGTGCGTGCTCAGTCCCCTCCTGTACTCCCTGTTCACTCATGACTGCACAGCCAGGCACGACTCCAACACCATCATTACATTTTCAGATGACACAACAGTGGTAGGCCTGATCACCGACACTGACGAGACAGCCTATAGGGAGGAGGTCAGAGACCTGGCCATGTGGTGCCAGGACAATAAACTCTCCCTCAACTTGATCAAGACAATGGAGATGATTGTGGACTACAGGAAAAAGAGGACCGAGCAGATTGAGAGCTTCAAATTCCTTGGTGTCCACATCACCAACAAACTAACATAGTCTAAGCACACCAAGACAGTCGTGAAGAGGGCACAACAAAACCTATTCCCCCTCAGGAGACTGAAAAGATTTGGCATGGGTCCTCCGATCCTAAAAGGTTCTACAGCTGCACCATCGAGAGCATCACTGGCAACTGCTCAGGCTCTGACCGCAAGGCACTACAGAGGGTAGTGTGGCAGTGTCAGAGGAAATACCAGGCAGTGTCAGAGGAAGGCCCTAAAAATTGTCAAGGACTCCAGCCACCCTAGTCATAGACTGTTCTCTCTGCTACCGCAGGGCAAGCAGTACTGGAGCGCCAAGTCTAGGTCCAAGATGCTTCTAACAGCATCTAGCCCCTTAATCATAAGACACAGACTGTTTGCAGTGCCTCCTCCGCCCTCTCCCAACCACTGCTACTCTGTTGTCATCTATGCATAGTGTCTTTAATAACTCTACCTACATGTACATACTACCTCAAATAACCTGTGCCCCCGCACATTGACTCGGGACCCCCCTTTAGATAGTCCCGCTATTGTTATTTTACTGCTGCTCTTTAATTACCTGTTACTTTTATCTCTTATCTGTATTTTTTTTAACTTCATTGTTGGTTAGGGGCTGATAAGTAAGCGTTTCACCTGTTGTATTCAGCGCATGTCACTAATACGCTTTGATTTGATTTGAGTTAGGAAGGAAGCCTGTATCTTTGTAGTGACAGGGTGTATTGATAAACCATCCAATGAGTAAATCATAACTTTACCGTGCTCAAAGGGATATTCAATGTCTGTTTTTTTTTACCCATCTAGCAAAAGGTGTCCTTTGCAAGGCATTGGAAAACGCCATTGGTCTTTGTGGTTGAATCTGTTTTTGAAATTCACTGATTGGTGTGGCAGGTAGCCTAGTGGTTAGAGCGTTGGGCCAGTAACCGAAAGGTTGCTGGATCGAATCCCTGAGCTGATAAGGTAAAAATTGAATTTTGCCTTTGAACAAGCCAGTTAACCTTTTCTTCTCTGGTAGGCTGTCATTGTAAATAAGAATTTGACTTGCCTAGTTAAATAAAGGTTAAAAACATAAATAATTGACTGAGGGACCTTACAGAGATGAGAATCATGTTAAACACTAGTATTGCCCACATACTAGCATTTTTACTCCAGAACTTATTTATGCTTACCATGACAAAGGGGTTGAATACTTATTTTCAAGCGATTTAAGCATTTTTTATTAATTTGTTACATTTTCAGATTTTTTTTTATTTTGACACAATCTCAATTTAATACATTTTAAATTCAAGGGGTGTGAATACCTTCTGAAGGCACTGTAAATTATACAGTGTGATATAGGCCTATCTTGGTCATTAATATGGAATTGGTCCCCACATTACTGCTATAACAGCCTCAACTCTTTTGGGAAGGCTTTCCACAAGATGTAGGAACAATGCTGCGGGGACTTGCTTCAGATTCAGAGGGGTTGGGTTAAATGGGGAAGACACATTTAGCTGTACACACAGCTGTACAACTGACTAGGTATCCCTGTTTCCCTTTCCCTTTCCATTCAGCCACAAGAGCATTAGTGAGGTCAGACAATGATGTTAAGCGATTAGGCCTGGCTCGCAGTCGGCGTTCCAATTCATCCCAAAGGTGTTCGATTGGGTTGAAGTCAGACCTCGCTTTGTTCATGGGGACATTGTCATGCTAAAACAGCAAAGGGCCTTCCCCAAACTGTTGCCACAAAGTTGGAAGCACAGACTCGTTTAGAATGTTGTTGTATGCTGTAGTGTTAATATTTCCCTTCACGGGAACTAAGGGGCCTAGCTCGAACCATGAAAAACAGTCCTAGACCATTATTTCTCCTCCGCCAAACTTTACATTTGGCACATTTGGCACTATGCATTGGGGCAGGTGGTGTTCTCCAGCAAACCCAGATTGCTGTTGGACTGCCAGATGGTGAAGCGTGATTCATCACTCCAGAGAACACGCTTACTGCTTCAGAGTCCGATGGTGGCGAGCTTTACGCCACTCCAGCCGTTGCTTGGCATTGCGCATGGTGATCTTAGGCTTGTGTGGAGCAGGTCATTCAAACCCATTTCATGAAGCTCCTGACGAACATTTCTTGAGCTGACGTCGCATCCAGAGGCAGTTTGGAACTCGGGAGTGAGTGTTGCAGAACAGACATTTTTTACACTCTACGCGCTTCAGCACTCGGCCTTCCCGTTCTGTGAGCTTGTGTGGCTTTTTTTCTCCCCAATTTTGTGGTATCCAATTGGCAATAGTTACAGTCTTGTCTCATTGCTGCAACTCCCGTATGGACTCGGGAGAGGCGAAGGTCGAGAGCCATGCGTCCTCCGAAACACAACCCAACCTAGCCGCACTGCTTCTTGACACAATGCACATCCAACCCGGAAGCCAGCCGCATCAATGTGACGGAGGAAACACCGTACACCTGGAGACCTGGTCAGCGCCCGGCCTGACACAGGAGTCGCGAGTGCATGATGAGACAAAAATATCCCTGCCGGCCAAACCCTCCCTGACCCGGACGACGCTGGGCCGAGTGAGGGAGGGTTTGGCCGGCAGTGATATCCTTGTCTCATCGCGCAATCGCGACTCCTGCGGCGGGCCGGGCGCAGTGCATGCTGACCAGGTCTCCAGTTAAGACTGTAACTACGACCAATTGGATACCACGACATTGGGGAGAGAAAAAAAGCCACACAAGCTCACAGAACGGGAAGGCCGAGTGCTGAAGCGCGTAGCGTGTAAAAAACGTCAATTCTCGGTTGCAACACTCACTACCAAGTTCCAAACTGCCTCCCGAAGCAATGTCAGCTCAAGACATGGCAAGAAAAGCTTAACTCATTCTCTCTACTATTATTCTGACATTTCACATTATTAAAATAAAGTGGTATTCCTAGCTGACATAAGACAGGGCATTTTTACTAGCATTAATTGTCAGGAATTGTGAAAAGTGAGTTTAAATGTATTTGGCTAAGGTGTATGTAAACTTCTGACTTCAACTGTAGCTCTCCATTCTTGAATGTATCAGTCTGAAACTTTGAACACCTGTTGTGGACACCATCTACATTTTTCCCAGCTCCCTATCTCAATGTATGGCCTTTCTTTTACATTTCAAAGATGATGCAACAAAAATGTAAATAGAAAACACATGTTTTTCTGTTTGTGTTATCTTTTACCAGATATATTGTTTTATATTCTCCATTCATTTCACATCTCCACAAACTTCAGTGTTTCCTTTCAAATAGTATCAATAATATCCTTGCTTCAGGTCCTGAGCTACAGGCAGTTCAATTTGGGTATGTCATTTTAGGTGGAAATTGAGATGGAAGGTCACATAAGAGGTTTTTATCTTTGAATAAATGGTTAGACTAAAATGTAGTGTTTCCTGTCTGAACTAGAACATTATATAAAGACATGACTACATTATAGCCAGTAGCCACCGTATTGTGGTATATCATAATGGCTGCACTGTGTGCATCCTGCTCCAATGAGCTGCTCTGTTCCACTCAGGCCCAGGGCCTATAGATGTAGGATCTTAATTTGAGCCAGTTTGCTGCAGCAACAGGATTTTAATAAATGCCACATTTTTTTGGTTTGCGTTCATAAATCGCAAATCAAGTCTTTTAAGTGGAAATAACATTTGCATTTACTGCTGTGCAGGAAAATAGGCTCCTTACCTTCTGTGCCCTCTCGTCACCCCAACCCATGGATCACTTCCCCTGATTCCCATGATCATACAATGCGCCAGCTGATCCGTCCTGGCCTTCGTGATCCCTAACAGAGAATTAGGTGTGCATGAGGAGGGCTAAGGAGCCCCCCGCCACACTTCCTCATGCGCCCCTTAATTCCACATTAGGCTAATGGGCACCCCCACTCCTTTTGACAATCCAGCGTTCTGTGGCATGGAGGTGGGATGGTGATGGGGAGGAGGGGTCGGGGTGATGGGTGGATTCCGGGAAGAGGCGGCTCTTTAATAGAAAGGTAATGACATGCTGCTCGATGCCATAACGGCCCAATTATTTCCAAAATGAGATTCTGTCAATGGAGGAATGATTTAGGATTGCTTTTCTCCCTCTCCTTTCCCTCGTTCTGTCTCTGTATGATTTTTAATGATCACTGGAGTCTCATTTTGGTGTCTTGCACCTCATTGTGTTTAAATGTAGACGCTTAGGTCATCGGTGAAGCCCTCTAGGGTTGTTGGTGTGTGTGTGTGTGCGTGCGTGCGTATGCTTGTGTGCCTGTGTGTATACAGTATGTGTTTATGAAGGGAGTAGGGATTGTGAGTTGGTGTGTGTATGCATGTGTGTAGGTGCATATTCTGTGCTCCTCTGAAGGGTACTTTACAGATCCCATGTGGTCTAATTAAGGTTATAGAAGCTATTGATTTCTCGCTCTACCCCCTCCTTTAGCTCACCCATCTATCCTAGCACCCTATTCAACCCTATTACATCCAACCCTTTCATCATTATTGATGTTACAGTATGTTAGATATTTGTATTTTATATATTTAGATATACAGTGCATTCGTAAAGTAATCAGACCCCTTGACTTTTTCCACGTTTTGTTACAGCCTTATTCTCAAATTGATAAAATATTTTTTTCCCCCTCGTCAATCTACACAGAATACCCCATAATGAGAAAGCAAAAACAGGTTGCTATTTTTTTTATATATATATATATATAGAAATATATATCACATTTACTTGAGAATTCAGACCCTTTTCTCAGTACTTTGTTGAAGCTCCTTGAGGCAGTGATTACAGACTCAAGTCTTATTGGGTATGACGCTACAAGCTTGGCACACCTGTATATGGGGAGTTTCTCCCATTCTTCTCTGCAGATCTGCTCATGCTCTGTCAGGTTGGATGGGAAGCGTCGCTGCACAGTCTCTCCAGCGATGTTCGATCAGGTTCAAGTCCGGGCTCTGGCTGGGCCACTCAAAGACATTCAGAGTTGTGCTTAGGGGCGTTGTCCTGTTGGAAGGTGAACCATCGCCTCAGTCTAAGGTCCTGAGCGCTCTGGAGCAGGTTTTCATCAATGATCTCTTTGTAATTTGCTCCATTCATCTTTCCCTTGATCCCGACTAGTCTTCCAGTCCCTGCTGCTGAAAAACATCCCCACAGCATGATGCTGCCACCACCATGCTTCACTGTAGGGATGGTGCCAGGTTTCCTCCAGATGTGACGCTTGGCATTCAGCCCAAATAGTTCAATCTTGGTTTCATCAGACTAGAGAATCTTGTTTCTCATGGTCAGAGTCCTTTAGGTGCCTTTTGGCAAACTCCAAGTGGGCCTTTTACTGAGGAGTAAAATAACAGCATTTTCGATAGTCCACCTCTAGCTGTTGTGGATCACTACATGTCTTTGGTCTGCTTGTTCGAATCCCACGGAGCGGTATATTCACCCGTGTTTACCAACATCAAACAAATAGAAGGCTAGGCAAATATTGTTGTTTATCCAGCATCAGCACACCAAATGTTGATGTTCAGGATCAGTGTTTCCTCATGGTGGACACACGCATCTATTCCATTCTCCATTGGACACTGGTCAGTGTTTATTCTCTATTTTTCTCTCATCTTTATCTCTTTTATCTTTATCTCACCCTCTTTCTATCTTTTTTTCACACTCTCTCTTTTCTCTCTTTCATCTCCCCACTCACTCACTCTCTTTTTCTTTAACTCAGTTTTTTCTAAAACAAATTCTCTCTCTCGCTTTGCTCAATATCTCTACCCCCCCCCCCTCTCTCTCTCTCCCTCTCGCTCTCTATTTATTTCATAAAGCGCTGTCTCTATGTTGTCAACAACCCCTCTGAGGCCTTACCTACACCACACTACCTCAGTGATGTGATGTGGACTGCATCACCAAACAGCTGACTCTGTGCCAACTTGGCTCCATGGTGTATACTGATTACAAGATTAAAGTCATGATGGGAGAGCATGGCGCCCTGTTGTAAAGTGGTGGGAGGGAGCTTGGTTGTTAGAAACACATGCTTTCTGGTTCACTGCTTCCACTCTGTGCAGGTCTCATATGGTTTACAAGAGGAGAGATTTCAGATTGTCTCCACATATACCAACCAAGCCATATATAGATTGTAGCCCTCATCCAGAGATTCATATTTATGATAATGTTATTTTATATAACACTAGGTAAACACCTCAAAACCCCTTTGTATGTCTAGGAATATACTGGGTCATGTAGTGTTGTATCATGTGCAACCTCGTCTGCTATTTTATTTATTGACTGATGCCCATTTTGAGACACTTTTTCTAATGTTCGTAAGTATGGACTCACTGTGTGTAGAGAATTGTCAAAGTCCAATTTAGCGCAACATCTAGGATTTGTTGTATATTCTGCACATTAGAATTGTTAATAGTCCCTAGAGGCCACTACAGATAAAGAAAAATTCCACCCATGCTATCATTTGGTATTTGTTTAACAATTTGTCCATTGTTGATATTGTTAGCAATCAAGTTTTCAAGATATGTAACTTGTGTTTTGCATATTTATTTTTTTACCAAGTTTTTATTATCTTTGTTATTTTTTATGTTGGGAGAGGTAACAGGTACAATATTCATGTCAATTTACACACTTAGTTTATACCATATGTACCCGTAGCCTGCCACTCTTTGTGAGTCAATTTATATATCGCAGCCAACTGTCCCTGTAATGTCATTTTGATTGAGTACGTGCTGCAGTTGCTGCATTGCCTCAGTCCCAATAGCTCTGCCTCTCGACATTCTCAAACCAGCAGCTGCTTTTATCAAATCTTATTTGTCAAATGCGCCAAATACAACGAGTGTAGACTTTACCATGAAATGCTTACTTACGAGCCACTTCCCAATGAGTAAAAAATATACTATAAAAATTGTGAACATTCCATTGCCAAAACGTTCCATTGTCTCTGTCAGGTCCACATGGAGTAGACATGAATTGAAAATGTAATGCTCCGGGTGTCGTGGGTGTGGAGTCAAATGCAGGAGACAGAGAGTTCAATGCTGCGCGTCCTTTAATCGCACCAATGCACCACAGGGTGCTCACAAAAACGTTACGTTCCCAAAACACAGGGAATCAAAATGTACAAATGGGACACAACGTGCCTATACCACAGAGCCGAAGGTTTACAATGAAATAATCCCGCACAACAACCAGGCGGGCCGGCTGTCTAATAAAGACAAACTAATTACACATTCACAGGTGCTACCACTCAACATACAAGGAGGGGAAGGAAAAACAATCAGTGGCAGCTAATAGGCCGGTGACGACGACCGCCGAGCGCCACCTGCCCGGGAAAGGGAAACACCCTCGGTCGGACTCGTGACAGTACCCCCCCCCTGACGCGTGGCTCCCGCAGCGCGCCGACACCGGCCCCGAGGTCGCCCCGGAGGACGAGGCGCAGGGCGATCCGGATGGAGGCGATGGAAATCCCTCAACATGGAGGGATCCAAGATGTCCCCCACCGGTACCCAGCACCTCTCCTCCGGACCGTACCCCTCCCAGTCCACGAGGTACTGCAGGCCCCTCACCCGGCGTCTTGAGTCCAGAATGGCCCGGATCGTGTACGCCGGGGACCCCTCGATGTCCAGCGGGGGGGGAGGGACCTCCGGTACCTCACTGTCCTGCAGGGGACCAGCTACCACTGGCCTGAGGAGAGACACATGAAACGAGGGGTTAATACGATAATAGGAAGGGAGTTGTAATCGATAACACACCTCGTTTATCCTCCTCAGGACTTTAAAGGGCCCTACACACTGCGGACCCAGCTTCCGGCAGGGCAAGCGGAGAGGTAGGTTTCGGGTCGAGAGCCAGACCCTGTCCCCCGGTACAAACACGGGGGCCTCACTGCGGTGGCGGTCAGCACTCCTCTTCTGCCGTCCACTCGCTTGTCGTAGAGATTCCTGGACGGCCCTCCAGGTCTCCTTGGAGCGCTGTACCCATTCCTCCACCGCAGGAGCCTCGGTCTGGCTCGGATGCCATGGTGCCAGGACCGGCTGGTACCCCAACACACACTGAAAAGGGGACACGTTAGTAGAGGAGTGGCGTAGTGAGTTCTGAGCCATTTCAGCCCAGGGAATGTATCGTGCCCACTCCCCTGGCCGATCCTGGCAATACGACCGCAGAAACCTACCCACCTCCTGGTTCACTCTCTCCACCTGCCCATTACTCTCGGGGTGATAACCGGAGGTCAGGCTGACAGAGACCCCCAAACGTTCCATGAACGCTCTCCATACCCGGGACGTGAATTGGGGGCCCCGATCAGAAACGATGTCCTCCGGCACCCCGTAGTGCCGGAAGACATGGGTGAATAACGCCTCCGCAGTCTGTAGGGCTGTAGGGATACCGGGCAACGGGAGGAGACGGCAGGACTTAGAGAACCGATCCACAATCACCAGAACCGTGGTGTTCCCCTGAGACGGCGGGAGATCGGTTAGGAAATCTATGGACAGATGTGACCATGGCCGCTGTGGAACAGGGAGGGGTTGTAGCTTCCCTCTAGGAAGGTGCCTAGGAGCCTTACTCTGAGCGCACACTGAACAGGAGGAGACATAACCCTTAACGTCCTTAGCCAACGTAGGCCACCAATACCTCCCCTGAAGGCTCCCCACTGTCCTCGTCACCCCAGGGTGACCCGAGGAGGGTAGAACGTGAGCCCACCGAATCAGTTTGTCCCGAACACCAAGCGGCACGTACCTTCGCCCCGCTGGACACTGAGAAGGCGCGGGTTCAGCCCGTAACGCCCGCTCGATGTCCGAGTCCACCTCCCATACCACTGGGGCTACCAGCTTCGATGCGGGAAGGATGGGAGTAGGTTCGGTGGACCCATCCTCCGTGTCATAAAGGCGGGACAGTGCGTCAGCCTTCACGTTCTGGGAGCCCGGTCTATAAGACAAAGTAAATCGGAACCGGGTGAAGAACATGGCCCACCTTGCCTGACGTGGGTTAAGTCTCCTAGCTGCCCGAATATACTCCAGATTCTGGTGGTCGGTCCAGATGAGAAAGGGGTGTTTAGCCCCCTCAAGCCAGTGTCTCCACACCTTCAGAGCTCTAACCACCGCTAGCAACTCCCGGTCCCCCACATCATAGTTACGCTCCGCTGGGCTGAGCTTCCTTGAGAAGAAAGCGCAGGGTCGGAGTTTTGGTGGCGTACCCGAGCGCTGTGATAGCACGGCACCCACCCCAGCCTCGGACGCGTCCACCTCCACTATGAATGCTAGAGAGGGGTCCGGATGCGCCAACACGGGCGCATCAGTAAACAGCGCCTTCAACTTGTTGAATGCTCCGTCCGCCTCTGCTGACCACTGCAAACGCACCGGGCCCCCCTTCAGCAGTGAGGTGATGGGAGCCGCTACCTGGCCAAAACCCCGGATAAACCTCCGGTAGTAGTTGGCAAAACCCAGAAAACGCTGCACCTCCTTTACCGTGGTCGGAGTCGGCCAATTACGCACGGCCCTAATGCGGTCACCCTCCATCACTACCCCCGAGGTGGAAATGCGATATCCCAGAAAAGAGACGGCTCGTTTAGAGAACACGCATTTCTCAGCCTTGACGTATAGGTCATGCTCCAGCAGTCTACCAAGCACCTTGCGCACCAGAGACACATGCGCGGTGTGAGTGGCCGAGTAGATCAGAATGTCATCGATATAAGCCACCACTCCCTGCCCGCACAGGTCCCTGAGAATCTCGTCTACAAAGGATTGGAAAACGGCTGGAGCATTCTTTAACCCATACGGCATGACGAGGTACTCATAGTGGCCTGATGTAGTACTAAATGCGGTTTTCCACTCCTCTCCCATCTGTCCATTCTCTCCATCACTTGATCCATCGCGGATCCGATCCGATGAAGGACGGTGGTGTGGTGGAGAACCCGTTCCTCCATCGATGGGAGAGGGTTGGCTGCTGCTCCTGCTGACTCCATCAATTTGACCGGTGCGGGATTCTGTAATGCTCCGGGTGTCGTGGGTGTGG
Source organism: Oncorhynchus clarkii lewisi (assembly GCF_045791955.1). Classification (NCBI taxonomy): domain Eukaryota; kingdom Metazoa; phylum Chordata; class Actinopteri; order Salmoniformes; family Salmonidae; genus Oncorhynchus; species Oncorhynchus clarkii. The sequence goes on along the minus strand of NC_092151.1, from coordinate 24,381,718 downwards.
AGTCAAATGCAGGAGACAGAGAGTTCAATGCTGCGCGTCCTTTAATCGCACCAATGCACCACAGGGTGCTCACAAAAACGTTACGTTCCCAAAACACAGGGAATCAAAATGTACAAATGGGACACAACGTGCCTATACCACAGAGCCGAAGGTTTACAATGAAATAATCCCGCACAACAACCAGGCGGGCCGGCTGTCTAATAAAGACAAACTAATTACACATTCACAGGTGCTACCACTCAACATACAAGGAGGGGAAGGAAAAACAATCAGTGGCAGCTAATAGGCCGGTGACGACGACCGCCGAGCGCCACCTGCCCGGGAAAGGGAAACACCCTCGGTCGGACTCGTGACAGAAAAACAGGAAATGACTGTGAAATAATAAAATATTTAAATTGTGTAGGTTAATTAGTTTTTATTTGCTTACTTTATTATTTTGAATTTCATAGTCATCATCTCGTCTGCTCAGGCAGTAGGAGTCAGCAAGCAATTATTATTGCTAATAGTTATGTCTTCCACAGACAGTACTGTCTTTAGTCATCCTATTTAGCTAGCCTGCCTAAGTATGCTGCAGAGCTGTCTGATGGAATCCTTTGACTAGTTCTTTAAAGTAGATAAGGTATACTTTCACGAACTGTCTCTGTCCCTCTCGTCGTTGTGTGCAGTATATTCCTATCATGTGGTGTATGTGTATCTAATAACCTAACATAGCAGGCGTAAAAGTGTATCTGTCCAGAGATCTGTATATAATGACGAGATGCTGAGGGAGACTCTAACCTCCCTCACTAGCTTTAATTAAACACCAGCTGTCAGAGCAGCTCACAGATCACTGCACCTGTACATAGCTCATCTGTAAATAGCCCATCCAATCTACCTCATCCCCATACTGTATGTATTTATCTTGCTCCTTTGCACCCCAGTATCTCAACTTGCACATTCATCTTCTGCACATCCTATCATTCCAGTGCTTAATTGCTATATTGTAATTACTTTGCCACCATGGCCTATTTATTGCCTTACCTCTCTTATCCTACCTCATTTGCACGTGCTGTATATAGATTATTTTCTACTGTATTATGTTTGTTTATTCCATGTGTAACTCTGTATTGTTGTATGTGTCGAACTGCTTTGCTTTATCTTGGCCAGGTCGCAGTTGTAAATGAGAACTTGTTCTCAACTAGCCTACCTGGTTAAATAAAGGTGAAATTTAAAAAAAGTAAAAATATACCCATAGAAACGCGTTGGACTTATTTTGGTGAGAGTGAAACCTCTCGCTTTACCTCTTCCTTTCTGATCCGTCTTTGTCCGAGCTGGGAAAAAAACAGGCGCAATGGATTATGGCAATTGTAGTTAATTACTACTTTTCTGCACTGAACTAGGTTGAATATTTGCTTAATTAAAACTACCACTTCCTTTCTGATCCGTCTTTGTCCAAGCTGGGAAAAAAACAGGCGCAATGGATTATGGCAATTGTAGTTAATTACTACTTTTCTGCACTGAACTAGGTTGAATATTTGCTTAATTAAAACTACCACTTCCTTCAGCCCAATGTCCCACCTAGTTCTTGACTTGATTTCTGTTATGAATGATTTGCTTTCTTGCTAGAGAAATGGCACATTGTGCTCACAAAAAAACCCGAACTAAATGGAATTGAAGAAATGTAATGACATCGGTCAGTTAGTTGTTTCATAACCAAAGAAAATACATTTACATTTAAAAGGTTAATCGCTCAGCACTATTATGCATAAACCTGAGAAAATGTAATCATCATTTGTAAAGGGTATGGTGGCCATTGGCTCAACTTACCCCATGGCAAACATTTTGACTATATTAGCCCATACAGCTACAAGGATGCATTTTCATGATACATTTTCGGAATGGTTTCCAAGAAACAAGGGGTGGGTCAACTGTCCCTTTGGCTCAACTTACCCCACTCTCCCCTACAACATGTTTGTTTGTAAGCGAGTGTCAACATTGGACTTGGTTGTTGACACTTGTTCTCAGAGAACAAGTGTTGTTTCTCAGACAGACTCTAGTTATTGGGAATGCATCCCAAAATGTGCATCCTTTCGATGCCACCCTCACCCTCCTTTGACAGTTTCACGTTACCTCCCTCTCTCCCCCTGCTCCTCTGTAGGTAGTAGAACATTAACCTTTAGCCAGTGTCTCTGTAATGAGGGCTGGGACTGAGGGGGTTTGGGCTCGGGAAGCGTGGGGCCTCCCACGGTCCCTTTGGTTCTCTGGTTCCTGGCCCTGTGAACCCTGCTCACGCACCCAGAGAAGAGGCAGCGGCATGGGGGGGTAGCCTTTGATCTGTCAGAGAGTCACCCCTCCACCCTGGGCCTGATGTTTCGTAGCACCGCCACCAGTGTGTTTATCTAAAGAATGTGTGCTAGCACGCTATGAGATGTGGGGACCTGGCTGTAGCCTACATGCAAGGAACGCATGGGGGAATTTATCAAAGTGGCGCTGTTACGAACACTACCTCCATACTTTGTAACTGCAGAAGCCATTTAAAACATCAGGTTGTATAGGGCCTATAAGAGGGAATGCTGGAATTTCTATGCAAGCGTTTGAGTTACTCCACCAATTAGCAATGTACAGTTTCGTAAACAGTCTTTGTGATTTGCATGAATGTTCTTGGCATGGAGTCAAAGCGCATTTCGCTAATCCAACCCCCACATATCCTGGTTTTCCCTGTGAGCTTAATATGGTTTATAATCAACTGAAAACTGTGGAAATTAAAGTGTAACGAAGGAAGCAGAAGGGAACAATATCTGTCTAAAGCTGGTATATGCTTAATCGCTTTTACATTGCTGTTTAATCCCACTGAATCCCAGTCATTAGGCCAGTAATTAACAGTATTTATTAATGCATTCTCTATTACTGAACTTAATGCCTGAGGTTTATTACTTTATACTGTACATTTTTAAGAGTCTGTTTTTAACAGTGCATTTACTAACATCATCAGATCCTAAATGTTTGTATCTCCTTTTGTCTCAAACTGCACTGTTGTCTTGCAAGGGTGAGTTTTCCCTATCCCTAAGAATGTTTCTTCCATTGCCTACAATGGACTTAATTTCAGTTACGAAGTAGGGCTGCCAGGGACCTCATGATAAAATATTCACAATAGTTAGGTGCCGATACGATATATATTGATATTCTCTCAATTCTTACAATTCTCTATGTATTGCGATTTGATACTGCGTTTTTTTGTTGCAATTTTGATTTTCCAAACATATTGCTGACTGTACTGTATATGCTGCAGAGAGACGAGAGAGCATAATAAAACGAGTTTTGTTCAGTCAGGGAAATAAGTGCTGAAAACATGTTGGCTCACTATTTAAAAAGGAAGATGGAGAAAAAGCTAAAGGATGAAAAATACAGTTTTGGCGCAGCTACAGCCGAGGAGCACTAGCTAGCGCAACCTACAGTAGAAAAAAAAAATATATATGAATTTTTACAAATTGCTACTTGGAGTCAAATATTGGCATAATATCATCCCAAAATAATATTGGAATATGTAATTTTATCAATTTTGATCACTATTATGAAGCGTTGGGCAACCTCACCCCATGTGTTTCTCTATCTCCTCTCCTACAGGGTATAGCTCAAGCTAAAGTCCATCAGTTTTGTTCACATTACACAGCTATATTCTTTTATGTGATGTTAATTTGGCACCTTGTTATATCCTCCATGAGAGATACAGGAGCTCACAACGCTTGGTGCAATATCACTGCAGTGTGTAATATCTATAGTCCTAATATAGTCCTATATTTAACTGGTCACTGGAGATCATATATGATTTAATGGAAAGTAGCACAGTTTATATTTCAAAGGAAGGTACATTGGGCCCGGGAAATTGCTGCTGAATGCCAGATGAGGTTTGTACAGTATATAGAAATAAACATGGAGCTGTTTTTGGTGACACTGATGGGATCCGAGGGGCAGTGTGTAGACAACAGCTATGCTAATAGTTTATATGAGATCAAAAGATGAAATGAATCTAGCTATAGCACCCGTAGCCATCTGCTATCTCTCTCTTTCTCCCTATTTCATGGTGGATCTGTGGCTTCTGTCTGACACACAGAGAGTGAGCTGATCGGTATCAAGTGTGACAGGTCCAGTGTTCTAACCTTTAAGAAAAGGCTAAGAATAAACAGAGCAAATAAACTCTTTATGATGGCTGGCTGCCTGTCTAGGTCTGGCTAACTCTAGAGGGACCCCCAGGCATTGAAAGGTCACTGTCCCCAACACATGCAAATAATTGGACTGAAAATAACACCTGGAATGTTTTTCCTAGCATGTTGTTGCTCTCTCATAAGGTACACAAGGTACCTCAACCTTCTACCTGTAAACAGAGGAATTCTTCAATTATTGTGTCCATTCACCTACTGTAAGTTTCTTATGCCTGTTCCTGTCTTTCTGACTCCTCACAATGGTATTTATTTTGCATGCATTAGGCGGAACCAACCATTGCATGTATTTGATATTGAGGCATTTTATAACAGTACAGAATATGACTCTTGTCAGGTCACTTGTCACATTATGCAGTTATGGGCCATTGATTCCTTGTTTTCTGTAACCACACAGCAGAAAAAATTGTATATTCATAGGTTATAGGTTTCGAAAAGTGGAGGACGAGGAGCCTGCCCACCAAGAGAGATGGTGTGCTCAGCCCTCTGTTCCATGCAGAACCTAAATTAATGTCACCATGCATCTATTCCCTGCGCTTTGTTTATGCATTTCCTTATTTTTGATGGATGGCGACGATGTGCGGTTATAGCATTCGCCTCTTTCTCCCAGTCCTCTACCTGTTTGGCGATTATTTTTTAAAACTCCCTATAGATTTTCCTGCGGCTACCTCAAGGCCAGAACATCAGTGGAAATCTTTTATGTTTGTGTGGCGGCACGGATTGAGGGGTGTTTCTGTTTTGTCAACACAGAGATGGCAGCGAGAGCATGGCCATCAATTTGTGAGTCATATCTGTCTCTATTGCCTAGAACTGGTGTGGCCTTGTCTTGGATGATTGTGTAGTTCCCTGTCCTGTCCCCTCTGTGACACTCTCTACCTCCTTCATTACAACAAGCAGGGGCAGGCACACCTTGACTGGCAAACACTGAAAATGAATGATGCCAGATATCAGACACAGAGTGCTTTGCCTACTCAGAGTGCTAGCCATTTGAAAATGTATTTCATAGTCATACCTGTCCTATTGGTGAGAAATATTTGCTATTATTTTGGAAAAGGCGTTATCCCACTCACATCTTATTAGGTGAGATGAGGTTGTGTTGTGTTATGCGCCATCCAACCTCTAGCTGTCAGACAGGTTGTTGGTATTGTATGGTTTGTACTAACTTTGACCTCTGATGATTGCATTGTGTAAGGGAGTGTGTACAATTATTAAGGGAAAAATTCCAGTGGCCGAGTCCGCCGCCATTCATCGCCTGCGTTGTTCTAATGGCCTGCGCAGCCTTTGAATCAATAAATTGTCCACACAGAAGAGAGGGTATTTTGTACACTCTCAAAACATATTCTAAAGTCTGTGTGGAGACTGTGTGGTCGCACAGATACCAAACAATATACTTTTCCTCGGACAAGTGAGGATTATACCTGTTAACTGTCAGGAAAATACGTATATCAAACATCCTAAATACAAGGTCTTATTATACACACATTTTAACCATGTCATTTTAAACCCATTTACATCGTTTCCTTGAGGAAATAAGAGTTTTTGAGGCACTTTGTTTGCAGTTTGTTGCTTTCCAATGTAGAAGCTCCTCGACTGAGCCGTAGTCATCCTCAGTCTTCATCGGGACCCAGCTAAGTCCAACAGGGCTCCCGAGTGGAGCAGCGGTCTAAGGCACTGCATCTCAGTGCTTGAGGCGTCACTTCAGACGCCCTGTTTTGAATCCAGGCTGTATTACACCAGCTGTGATTGCGAGTCCAACAGGGCGGCACACAATTGGCCCAGCGTCATTGTAAATAATAATTTGTTCTTAAATGACTTTCATAGTTAAATAAAGGTTATATAAAAAAAGTCTCCGCCTCAAGTCTGAGTGCCATGTGTTTTAAACCAGCCGCCCTTTTTGCGGATAGGAAGTAGACAGGATAAGCTTTGAAGTAGACAGGAGGTGTGAGAGAAAGCGAAGGGGTAAGGGCTCCTGCTTCGACCCTTCTGGCCCCTCTGTGCTCTCTGGCCGATTAAAGAGTGTTGGGTGTGATTCAGATTCAGTGTTTATTAGCCACATGTACATGGTTGCAGGTATGACTGCAGGGTACAGTGACAATCTTAGGCTCCGAGCTCCAACATGCTGCAGTAAGTCAAATAAAACAATGAAATGGTCATAAAAAAACAACAATAGAAAGAGCACTATATACATCATAGTAGAAGCAGGGATGAATGAATAACACATGACCATTGGGGTGAAGGCAGAGTAAAGACTGAAGGGGTGAGGCGGAGGACCGTAGGGGGAGAAGCAGACAGACGACATGACCATTGGGGTGGAGGCAGAGTAAAGACTGAAGGGGTGAGGTGGATGACCGTAGGGGGAGAAGCAGACAGACGACAGGACCATTGGGGTGGAGGCAGAGTAAAGACTGAAGGGGTGAGGTGGATGACCGTAGGGGGAGAAGCAGACAGACGACATGACCATTGGGGTGGAGGCAGAGTAAAGACTGAAGGGGTGAGGTGGATGACCGTAGGGGGAGAAGCAGACAGACGACCTGACCATTGGGGTGGAGGCAGAGTAAAGACTGAAGGGGGTGAGGTGGATGACCGTAGTGGGAGAAGCAGACAGACGACATGACCATTGGGGTGGAGGCAGAGTAAAGACTGAAGGGGTGAGGTGGATGACCATAGGGGGAGAAGCAGACAGACGACATGACCATTGGGGTGGAGGCAGAGTAAAGACTGAAGGGGTGAGGTGGATGACCATAGGGGGAGAAGCAGACAGACGACATGACCATTGGGGTGGAGGCAGAGTAAAGACTGAAGGGGTGAGGTGGATGACCGTAGGGGGAGAAGCAGACAGACGACATGACCATTGGGGTGGAGGCAGAGTAAAGACTGAAGGGGTGAGGTGGATGACCATAGGGGGAGAAGCAGACAGACGACATGACCATTGGGGTGGAGGCAGAGTAAAGACTGAAGGGGTGAGGTGGATGACCGTAGGGGGAGAAGCAGACAGACCACATGACCATTGGGGTGGAGGCAGAGTAAAGACTGAAGGGGTGAGCTGGATGACCATAGGGGGAGAAGCAGACAGACGACATGACCATTGGGGTGGAGGCAGAGTAAAGACTGAAGGGGTGAGGTGGATGACCGTAGGGGGAGAAGCAGACAGACAACATGACCATTGGGGTGGAGGCAGAGTAAAGACTGAAGGGGTGAGGTGGATGACCATAGGGGGAGAAGCAGGCAGATGACATGACCATTGAGGGGGTGTGGGGACCAAGTGAAATAAAACAATACAAATAATAATACAAATAGAAATAATAATATACATATTTACAACCACAACATTGATGAATGTCATTGGGGTGGGTGCAGAGCATAAGTCTGTTGAGGGGGTCTGGGGGAAATGTCTGTGTGTAGTCTCTTTGTCCTTGTTGTCTGGCCTGGATCTGTTGGTCTACAATTGTTTTGATGAGATGTGATGGAACAGATAAGCCGAGAGTGTTTTAGTGTTGTCGTGTGGAGATCACTTTAATAAGGGATACACAAGACCACCATAAACAAAGAAATGACCACTGTTTTCCGCTAAAGTCATTTAGCTGTGGCGCTGCGCTACGGCAAAATCATTGCTGCCATGCCCCCAAAAATATGGAACATAAAAAATAAAAAAATCTGCAAAGGCGCGCTTTGAAGATGCTAGAACAGTTTACATCTACTTTTCCTCTGCAAACAAAACGAATAATGAATACAAAAAAACGAATGTATCTCTCCAGAAATAAGTCTCTCACTGTTGCCGCCTGCTTACCGACCCCCCTCAGCTCCCAGCTGTGCCCTGGACACCATCTGTGAATTGATCGCCCCCCATCTAGCTTCAGAGTTTGTTCTGTTAGGTGACCTAAGCTGGGATATGCTTAACACCCCGGCAGTCTTACAATCTAAGCTAGATGCCCTCAATCTCACACAAATCATCAAGGAACCCACCAGGTACAACCCTAAATCTGTAAACATGGGCACCCTAATAGACATCATCCTGACCAACTTGCCCTCCAAATACACCTCCGCTGTCTTCAATCAGGATCTCAGCGATCACTGCCTCATTGCCTGTATCCACTACGGGCCCGCGTTCAAACGACCACCCCTCATCACTGTCAAATGCTCCCTAAAACACTTCTGCGAGCAGGCCTTTCTAATCGACCTGGCCCGGTAATCCTGGAAGGATATTGACCTCATCCCGTCAGTTGAGGATGCCTGGTCATTCTTTAAAAGTAACTTCCTCACCATCTTAGCATGCTCCGTTCAAAAAATGCAGAACTAAGAACAGATATAGCCCTTGGTTCACTCCAGACCTGACTGCCCTCGACCAGCACAAAAACATCCTGTGGCGGACTGCAATAGCATCGAATAGCCCCTGCGATATTTAACTGTTCAGGGAAGTCAGGAACAAATACACGCAGTCAGTCAGGAAAGCAAAGGCCAGCTTTTTCAAGCAGAAATTTGCATCCTGTAGCTCTAACTCCAAAAAGTTCTGGGACACTGTAAAGTCCATGGAGAACAAGAGCACCTCCTCCCAGCTGCCCACTGCGCTAGGTAACACCGTCACCACTGATAAATCCATGATAATCGAAAACTTCAACAAGCATTTCTCAACGGTTGGCCATGCCTTCCTCCTGGCTACTCCAACCTCGGCCAACAGCTCCCCCCCCCCCTCATCAGCTACTCGCCCAAGCCTCCCCAGCTTCTCCTTTACCCAAATCCAGATAGCAGATGTTCTGAAAGAGCTGCAAAACCTGGACCCATACAAATCAGCTGGGCTTGACAATCTGGACCCTCTATTTCTGAAACTATCCGCCGCCATTGTCGCAACCCCTATTACCAGCCTGTTCAACCTCTCTTTCGTATCATCTGAGATTCCCAAGGATTGGAATGCTGCCATGGTCATCCCCCTCTTCAAAGGGGGAGACACCCTGGACCCAAACTGTTACAGACCTATATCCATCCTGCGCTGCCTATCTAAGGTCTTTGAAAGCCAAGTCAACAAACAGATCACTGACCATCTCGAATCCCACCGTACCTTCTCCGCTGTGCAATCCGGTTTCCGAGCCGGTAACGCCTGGTTCACCAACTACTTTGCAGACAGAGTTCAGTGTGTTAAATCGGAGGGCATGTTGTCCGGTCCTCTGGCAGTCTCTATGGGGGTGCCACAGGGTTCAATTCTTGGGCCGACTCTTTTCTCTGTATATATCAATGATGTTGCTCTTGCTGTGGGCGATTCCCTGATCCACCTCTACGCAGACAACACAATTCTGTAAACTTCTGGCCCTTCCTTGGACACTGTGCTATCTAAACTCCAAACAAGCTTCAATGCCATACAACACTCCTTCCGTGGCCTCCAACTGCTCTTAAACGCTAGTAAAACCAAATGCATGATTTTCAACCATTCGCTGCCTGCACCCGCACGCCCGACTAGCATCACCACCCTGGATGGTTCCGACCTAGAATATGTGGACATCTATAAGTACCTAGGTGTCTGGCTAGACTGTAAACTCTCCTTCCAGACTCATATCAAACATCTCCAATCTAAAATCAAATCTAGAGTCGGCTTTCTATTTCGCAACAAAGCCTCCTTCACTCACACCGCCAAACCGACCCTAGTAGACCTGACTATCCTACCGATCCTCGACTTCGGCGATGTCATCTACAAAATAGCTTCCAATACTCTACTCAGCAAATTGGATGCAGTCTATCACAGTGCCATCCGTTTTGTTGCTAAAGCACCTTATTCCACCCACCACTGCGACCTGTATGCTCTAGTCGGCTCGCCCTCGCTACATATTCGTCGCCAGACTCACTGGCTCCAGGTCATCTACAAGTCCATGCTAGGTAAAGCTCCGCCTTATCTCAGTTCACTGGTCACGATGGCAACACCCACCCGTAGCACGCGCTCCAGCAGGTGTATCTCACTGATCATCCCTGAAGCCAACACCTCATTTGGCTGCCTTTCCTTCCAGTTCTCTGCTGCCAGTGACTGGAACGAATTGCTGAAGTTGGAGACTTTTATCTCCCTCACCAACTTCAAACATTTGCTATCTGAGCAGCTAACCGATCGCTGCAGCTGTACATAGTCCATCGGTAAATATCCCACCCAATTTTCCTACCTCATCCCATACTGTTTTTATTTATTTACTTTTCTGCTCTTTTGCACACCAGTATCTCTACCTGCACATGACCATCTGATCATGTATCATTCCAGGTTTAATCTGCTAAATTGTAATTATTCACTCCTATGGCCTATTTATTGCCTACCTCATGCCTTTTGCACACAATGTATATAGACTATTTTTTTCTACTGTGTTATTGACTTGTTTATTGCTTACTCCATGTGTAACTCTGTGTTGTTGTCTGTTCACACTGCTATGCTTTATCTTGGCCAGGTCGCATTTGCAAATGAGAACTTGTTCTCAACTAGCCTACCTGGTTAAATAAAGGTGAAATAAATACAAATAAATCGTATTTACAGATGGCATATAAGTTTGTTATTAAGGCACATGAAAGTTTACATGTTCCAGAAGGTATTTCTGCCAAAAAAAAAACATTTTGATTTAAAAAAAAGTTTACGTTCAAATGGCTCTCCTGTGAAGTAGTGACCCACGATATACTTCTAGTTTCCTGAAACAAGTCACATTTTTGTTTACTATTAGTAATTTCGCAAACTAACCGAATTTCACATTCTCTATTCCCGACTCTTCATTAACTGTTAATTAGGCATCTCTTTAGATCCTTCTCAGATCGTACATTGCAGCAGTTTAACTCCCTTGGTTTCTAGTTTGGGGTTCTGTGATGATGTTTACTCGTATGGTGGTTGGAAATGGGAGTTCACAGGGAAATGCCAACGCCTCGGGGAGATGTCAACCTCTGGGCATTTATCGATCTGATCTCGAGCCTCGGAACTCCCCCCTGAGCGACCGCACACACTTATCCCTCCGCATCCCCACTGCTAGCTAGACTAGAGTGGGAGGCCCACGACCTGTAAGGGGCCCTTTCCTCCACCACTCCCACCATTCTCTCTTTCCCAACTGCTTTGTTGTTCATTTTTGATCGGGTATGAGTAAGAGGGCCTTCTTCCCTCTCTCACTCCATACGTTCTTTTTTTCCTGAGCTGCTGTTGCTTTTTAAAATGGATTCTGGTGTCAAAGTTCTCAACACTCTGCTCCTTAGAGGTTTGACTCTACTCTTGATGCGAAGCCTCACTGTTTTCAGCGTAAGAGAGCAGCTGCTGATTTTTCACTCCCTCACACTTTCACCACCGAGCAACTAATTCTTGTTGTTTGAAGTCCCTGCTCTGGCTCGTGAGTTGGGCTACAGTGGTTTGGACAAGGAAGAGAGAGAGAGAAAGAAGTGTGACGGGGTAACTTTTTCAAAGCTCTTTGTCAGCAGCCCAAAGGAAACAAAGAACCAGGGGGATTTGAGCCGAACGGCCTCTGCTGAATAGAAACACTGTTGGCCACAGTGCCAGAATGGTGAATTATTCTCATTTCATATTCATTAATATGCTGGCTTATATCGGTGGTCTCATGGAATTTCAAATCTAATGAATGAAAGTGCACTCAATTATGTTTTCCCATCAGGAAGTTGGAGAGAATAAGGTCTATGAAGCTTACCCACATTGGGTTCAAGTTTTACAGTAAAAATAAATAAATAAAAAGAAACGGTATACCAACAGTCTCTCTGAAGATCAATGCGTCTTCCCCCAGGGTCGTAGGTGTGGTTTCTCAAAGACAAAGCCAGCTGTATGATATGGTGGAATTGTGAGGTGAAAAATAATAATAATACCACTTTTATCACATACACTGTAGGTGCAGTGAAATGTGTTGTTTTACAAGGGGGTGTTGACAAAGTTTCTCCTGAAGTTCTCTCTTTCACCCTCTGAGCTGTGCGTTGACTTTGAAGAAACAGACTAAGAAAGTTAATCTGTCAACTCTGTTAGCTACATTTGACAACAGACCCTTAATGCTAGTCAAAATGATAACCGGACATGACAGCGTCCTACATGCACATTCAACAATTCCCACGCATTTCCCATGGGTCAAAACCAATAGAGGACAATGTGGCACAATCTAAAGTGACAGACAACATCAGACACAGCTTGATCATCCTGATTACTCATAGCAGTGGTGCTATGACAAAATAGCCCCCTGTTTTCATTGTGTGACTTGTGGTGTTGATCTGCCCTCTGTTGCCAGGTTAGATCAGTGTGGGGCCAACAGTGACCCTCTAGTTCAAACGCCCAACATGAATGAGCATCCCAAACAGCTGGGCTAGGGTGAAGAGCTCCTGGCAGTCTGTGTCATCCACTCTCCTCTGTGTGACCGCTACCACCACAGATAAGCATGGTCGCCTCTCGTTTCATAACATCATAACAACCAGTGTATAGAGCTGGGAGTGATAGGTATAACATAACTGGAAGGTAGCTAGGGTATAGCTGGTGTTGTTTTTTGTTGTAGTTTATATTCAGTTTATTATAATTTTAATTTTTACATCAGACACATACCTCAAAGACAAAGAACTTGTTTTTGATGGATTTGATAATGGGCGGCAGGTAGCCTAGCGGTTAAGATTGTTGAGCCAATAACCGAAAGGTCTCTGGTTCAAATCCCTGGGCCAACAAGGTAAAACATTTGTCAATGTGAACTTGAGCAAGGCATTTACCCGAATTTCTCCTCTAAGTCGCTCTGGATAAGAGTGTCTGCCAATTGACTAAAATGAAATGACAGGCTCAGCTAATGACAAGCAGACTTTAGCAGGGATAATGCTTTTAGATCTTCTTCTGACGGGCAACAACAGTTGCTGTGACTAGCTAGTTAGCGTATGCATGTTGGATACTTAACACTGGCTGGGATTGTTGAGATAAATTTGCTCCCATTGAGTAATTAGATTGTGTTTTTATTTGTGTAGATTGATTGGATAGATTTGGTGTCTGTGTTGAACATTAGTTCAGGAATTGATCCAGATAATTTAGATAACGCTCTACTGATAAGGTCACTAACTGGGGATATTGGTTAGCTAGGCGTTTTGAAATGTTCAATACAAGTATGATGTTTTTTTTTCTTTCTCCAATGTTTAGGGTTTTAGATATTGATTAGGTACATTTTAGATTGAGGTATTTTATTCAATTGGTTATACCAATCAATATTTGTATTTGTTTTATTTACCTGAGATCATTTTCTCTTATTTTATGAAACTTCTGGAAAATTCTGTCCCCTATTCTTAGAAATAGTGTTTATTTTTGTCACTACGTATAAGACAAGGAATCAGCACACTGTGTGGTTGTTGTATTGAGTGGGTTTTGAAATAGTCTAAATCCGCTGGGAGCTTCTGGAACGTCAAAATATACATTTCTGCTACCATTACTATCCTATGCCTCAGCAAAAGCGATCCTTCATCTCCCACTGAAAATACGATACAAGGAGACCCAAAGGGCCTGATCCCGAGTCACCCTTCATTTGATATCTGTCTAGAATAGACCTCTGTGATCTTGCCCGGTTTAATAATTCATGAATCATTTTTTGTTGGCACACAGGATATTGCAGGCAGGATTAAACACTGCTGCAGCAGTCTCAGGGTTGAGCGTGTGTGTGTGTGTGTGTGTGTGTGTGTGTGTGTGTGTGTGTGTGTGTGTGTGTGATGACAAGACAGTGCCAATCCCTTAGTCTGGTTAACACCTAACTCTCGAAGTCCTCCTGACTTTAGAGTCTGGAATGGCTCTTTGATGTTGTCGGCACAATGTTGGATTTTCAAATCGTAACAATGCGAGTTCTTAACCTCAGAGAAAAAAAATACATTTCAGAGAACCGATCAAACCTGTTGCACAATTTCACAGCAACTATTGCATTAACAAACCGGCTTCCTTTCCAGACCAGTGTGGTCACAACTCCCAGTGCTGTGAGTCAAGTTGGTCGTGTCAGCCAGGCTACCAATCCCTTGCGAGGGCCAAGGATTAAATTACTGGATTAATTATTATTATTATTATTATTCTTTCTCCTGTCCATTCTTATTTTTAATCATTCCTTGTTTTCTCTCCGGTAGAAACCTGAGTCTAAACCCTTATGGTCTAACTACTATGTAAATTAATGAATATGTTGATGGACAAGTATAGGACAGGTATATCCATATAGCTATATACTGTAAATGTTGATGGACAGGTATATCCAGTCACTTCAAACCATACTTCCTTCAGATTGAAATACTGTCAAAAGCTCTGTCGGCCTGATTGGTAATAAACTGTCATGACCCCAATTAAAAAAGTAAACATTGTCTGTTGATTTCATCCAATTGTTTTACATGGTGGGGTTGCAAATTTGTTTAATTATTATTAAAATACCTCCGTTAAGGGGCTGTGACTGGTGTTGCGTGCCCAGGGCGTGCTGCTCTCTCCCAGGCTGAGGTGGCTGTTGGATCAAGAGGGGGCTAACATAGTGTCATTTGAGAGAGAAACACAGAGCTCTTTCTCTCTACGGTTCTCCTTCTCTCTCACACATTCTCTCGCTCCGTTCTCTCTCTCATAGTATGATTCTTAATGACACAGTTTCTCTCTTTCAAAAAAATAAATATTTTTCTGTCTGTTTCTCTTTCTCTTTTCTCTATAAAACAAGCGTGGCCATGAGAAAACCTTGCCTTGCTCCTTTCTACAGGGTGTATGAGAGCCCTTGACATAAGGAAGCTTTTTAACTTTCTGTGTCTTTCTCTCTCTCTCTCTCTATGTCTGCGTTTACCTCTCACTCCTTTCATTTTCCCCTCTCCTCTCTCAGTCCTGTCTCTCTCCCCCTCTCGTTCTCTACCCCTCTCCCACTCTTCCCCTCCATCTATCTATTGTATGTTCTCTCTCTCTCTCTTGATCTGTAAGTGGGCACCAATGGTTCAGAGAGCATTAGCCAGCAGAAATTAGGAAGTGTCATAGTGTTTACAACATTGGTTCCGGGCATCAATAGCTCAGACATGATTAATAGAGCCCTGCGACGTTGTTGCACAAATATATCAATATGAATAGCTGCAAGAATTAACCTAAAGCCAAAGCTGTGCATAATTGGTGTAACCGGATTGGATACTTATAGAATGTAAATAAGTTATCATTTTCACATCAGTGGTTTCATAGGACATAACAGTGTTTTTCACAGAGCCGCCAAATGGGTTTTAATAGAGTTGACTATATAATACCGCTTTGAAGATCTGACTTGAATACAAATACAGACCTGACTTGAATACCCGTACACACATCTCACACACACACACAGTCAATGCTGCTGTTCTATTATATACTATTTATTCAACTGTGGACCAATTTTCTTATGGTTCTGAAAACTACAAACGGTCCCAAACCAATAAATTACTGAGTTATGAGACTTTAAAAGTTGACTTCAACTAAGAAGTTAACAGAATCTTTGATTGCTGTTTTCTCAGTTATGTTTTTTCTAATTCCATTGAGGCATGAGAGATATCAGTTGCTGAAAACAGCTGGTCGAACTATATAGAAACATGTGGGAGGATTTGACAGCATAGCGCCACTTGCGTCATGACTGCAACAGTAGGGACCGGAGAAATTCATGTTTGTCAGATGCTCAAAAAAAAGAAGTAGTCTCTGCAAAAGTAAATCAATGCTGGATGTTCTTCCTCATTGAACCAGCGTTTACAATGTATCCAATTTCGGGTTTGTGTGGTTGTTGGTTTAGCTTTCTGTAACTTGCGGTCTGCATGTGTAGGCGCATATTGCGTCATGATTTCAAGCTGTCCCGATATCTTTTCCAACTGTCCCGTTATCTGGTTTTAATGCACATTCTAGAATGCCCTTCTAGCCAATCAGAAATGAGTATTCAACAATGCTGTGGTATAATTAAGCAATAAGGCCCCAGGAGGTGTGGTATGTGGCCAATATACCACGGCTAAGGGCTGCTCTTATGCACGACGCAACACAGAGTGCCTGGCTAGAGCCATTAACTGTGGTATATTGGCCATATACCATAAACCCCCAAGGTGCCTTATTGCTATTATAAACTGGTTACCAATGTAATTAGAACAGTAAACAAGTACTTTTTTGTCATAACCGTGGTATGCGGTCTGATATACCACGGCTTTCAGCCAATCAGCATTCAGGGTTCGAACCACCCAGTTTATCATCTACATTGTTTGGATCCTGGATACTGATTGGTGGAAATACCAGGATGTGTACCTGTCTGCCTCTATGACCTGTGCAACAATGTATTATTTTACAAATGCGATTTCCCCCGTGCTGGTAGGCTGTCTAGCCCAATAATGAATGTGAAATAATAATTCACCATGGAAACCATAAGCACTCAGAATTCCATTTATTCATTAACCAGCGTAGTGCGGCTACTAGTCTACAAATAAAACCAACATTTGGAGGAGTTTGACATTAATTGTAATCTTTGGGCAGACATGTATTTGAGAGAGTGGTGAGCACTGGAAATTGGAGGGGGCGACAATCCCAAAATAACCAGCCGACACCCACAGGTGGAGGAAAACACCCTGGACTCCCTGGAAAAGAGCCGGAATGAAGCCAACACAGTGAAGCAGATTAACTGGGCAGTGAAATGTTCCTCTGACTGGCTCGAGGAAAAGTGTTCTCTTTTGACTCTGAGACAATGACAAAGGAAGAGTTAACTGCTATTCTGCTGTAGTTTTATTGAACTGTGAGGAATGCTAAGGGTGAAGTGTATGAGCTGAGTAGCTTCACGGGTCTCTGTGCCAGGTTGAACCGTTACATCAACAACCCTTTAAGCATTTCCTCTGTGTCTTATGAAAGACTGAGTTCATGACGTTCAACAACGTCTTCGTAGGCAAAGTCAAGCAGCTGCGGCGACAGGCGAAGGACAAAGTACAACATCATGCAGCAGGAATATGAGAAGATCAAGAATTCCAGTGCAGTAGACCCAGACACACCTGCGGGGCTAGTGAAAAAGTGTAGTTTGATATCCCACTCCACTTTGGGAGGAGAGGAAACGAGGGAAACAGAGGTTTAAAGCACAACACATTCAGCATTAAAAAATGGTTTACGATATGAAGTATGCTACAATGATGTATAACAAGCAAACTAAGAACCACAAAGAGAGGAACAAGGAGAGCGGGCGGGGATTCATGTTTGAGCTGCTGGGAGATCGCCTCTGTCCGTCACATCACTGGAGAAGTACCTCTCCCTTCTCCCTCCCCCCTTATCTCCACCCGAAGTGAAGCCTTCAGAGTGAAAAGAGAGTGTGGTTCACTCGAGAGCCCATGGGGAAAAAACACACTTGCCACAACGTTAACCAAAATATGTAGGGAAGCTGACACCATGATCTATGCCAATCACTGCCTCCAAAGCACATTCATTCAAAATGTATCTGATGCCGGCCTGGAGGCAAGGGAAATAATGGCTGTGAGTGGCCATCGGTGTGAGCGCTCACTCAAGTTATTGGCAGCCTAACATGGAGGACAGAAAGCACTGGAGTGCCATTTTAGCTGGCAACGATGTGAGTGGGACGTCCAATTCTCCGTCAAAGAGGCAAGCACTGGCTGTGACCAACCAGCGCCAGGACCATGGACAGTTCAAGTGAAACATCACTATTAACGTCACCAACTAGCTTGGTTAGCTTTGACTCGCCAACCATAATAGTTGTTGCCTAGTGGATATTTATTGAATCATTATTTAAGTTCTTATCTCTCATCATCATTGAAACTCTGCTAGCTAACTACATGCCAATGATTTGTTTAACATAGCAACGTCAAATTAATAGAATGATTTAGAATTAACGACTGATTTCAAAACATGAGAAAATAACTTCTTATTATTGATATTGATTAATGGAGCTAGCACACAAACATTTCACTGCACCTTTTATACCTGCTGTAAACTGAGTACGTGACGAATACAATTTGATTTTGAAGGGCTGTGAAATCAAAGGGTTTTGGACAGGAAAAATCCATAGTGTGTGTCTTGAAACGACATACGGGGCAGAGAAAATGTTCTTTAAAAAAAAACATATATATATTTTAAAATGTTTACCCCTTTTTTTGTGGTATCCAATTGTTTTAGTAGCTACTATCGCTGCAACTCCCGTACGGGCTCGGGAGAGACATGCGTCCTCCGATCCACAACCCAACCATGCCGCACTGCTTCTTAACACAGCGCGCTTCCGACCTGGAAGCCAGCCGCACCAATGTGTCAGAGGAAACACCGTGCACCTGGCAACCCTGGTTAGCGCGCACTGCGCCTGGCCGGCCGCAGGAGTCACTGGTGCGTGATGAGACAAGGAAATCCCTACCGGCCAAGCCCTCCCTAACGACAATAGGCCAATTGTGCATCACCCCACGGACCTCCCAGTCGTGGCCGGTTACGACAGAGCCTGGGCGCGAACCCAGAGTCTCTGATGGCACAGCTGGCGCTGCAGTACAGTGCCCTTAACCACTGCGCCACCCGGGAGGCCCCAACATGTTCTTTTTCAGACTTATTTTTCAGACTGTGGACTGGGGCTGGGCATTGGGCTTTCTTAGAAATGGGGTCCAGTGGAAATGTCTAAAACCAATGTATTGATGATGGTGATGATAATGTCCCCCTGAATGTATGGGCCAGCATTCAGACATAATGAATCAGGGCAAGGTGAGTGAGCGGAGCACAGAGCAGAGTCTGGCCTCTTGCATTGATCATTTGCTCCACCACTGCTCTAGATGAGGGAGAGAAATATAGGCATTGATGAGCAAGAATTGTTTAGAGTGGGAAAAGGGGCGAGGGAAGTACAGAGACAATAGAGGGGAGAGAAAAACATTGTCTCATGATTTACTCTCTCTTTGTGAAACACAGAAGGTAGTTAATGTGTTTCAGCATAGGGCACAGTGTCTTCATGTTTGTCCATTTCATCTGTCTGCCTGTCAATCAGTCTGTCTGCCCCTCCCTCTCTGCCTCCATCCATCTAGATCTATTCTACCAGTCAGATCTGTCTGTATTAATAGTTTACTGTACCTATAACGGCGGTTAACTGGAGCGGATAAGTCCCCTGACTGATAGCAGTGTACAGTACACCTCACACCGCTTGATGATGACATGCTGAGAACAGTTTGTTGGAAGTAAAGTTTGGATATTTGTTCAGGGCTGTTTTGCATTATCAGGCCCAGAATGTGTGTCTAGTCTAATCTACAGCAAGTGCTGTTCTATAACATGTCACTGTACTCCTCTCTGTGGTCATTAATGGCTCTATCTCTTGCAGTTCAATATGCTGCATTGAAACAGGCTCTTTCAAAGGCTGAAGAAGAACACAGTCAATTTCTATCTCAGTTGTACATCCATTGCCAGCCCACTCATTAAGCAGGATTGGGCGGCTGCCTATGGCCGCAGATTGACGAGGGCAGTATTTTCTGAGCTAAACTGACCAAGACTCACCTCCAACAACACATAAAACCTCACACAATTCTGCCCAAAAACAATTTCTCTCAACCAGTGGCATATGGGCTTTTTAGGTGAGCGCTGATGCCGCCCTATGATAAGCAGTGCCCACTTTGTTAAAGGCAGGGACTCAATATGTATTTTGTCCATTCCCAGAGCGCCTCTCCAGGGTGCTGTTGGAGAGATGCGTCACTGCAGCGCTCTACAAACATTCCGTCAATAAAATGATCTAACATAAATCATATAGCAGTTCTAGCATATGGTAGAAAGAGTATGTGGCCTTTTCTGTACCCAATAGGCTGGAGATACAATGTAATGAGACAAACTTTTTACTTAATGTAGGTTTCTCTGATCAAATAGCCTAACCCAAATGGTGCCGACATGTTAACAAACATATTCTAAAAACAGGACCGTTCAAAGTAAAATGGACAATATGGAATGGACAATCAGGCTACTCGCAACTGCTGTCTGAGTTTCATCCATTAGGCTAAATTGTCATGATCAGTGGTTTCAAGTTTGTATTCATACATGTTTTACGAGCTGATCATAGCATAAAACATTGCAAATAGGCTCAGGATACCTCCTCCTGTTTTACAAACGGTGGGCCTACCACATGGATGGGCATTCATAAAATTCCATTGCGGGCCGACATGGTAGGCTACACCCCAGTAAGCACAGACCGACGCCTAGGTCTTTTGGATGTCTTTTTTTTGGTGCTGTCCGGACGGGCTGTCTTTTTTTTATTGGTGTTTTACAAACGGTAGGTCTAATACAAATGGGCATTCCTAAAACAGCATTTCAGGTGACACTGTGGGCTAGGCAACTTCAGTCCTCTGGTGACTGATTGGTGTCACGCTTTTACCCCAAACCCAACATATCACACACCATTTAATCAACTAATCATGATATTCACTTTAGAATGCAATTAGTTTCATCAGCTGTGTTGACTAGGGATGGGGAAAAAGTGTGACACTACTCCGGCCCCCGAGGACTGGAGTTGCTCATCCCTGCTGTAGGCTATACCTCAGTAAGCACAAAACGATACTGACTCCTTTTGAATGTCCTTTTGGTGCAGTCCGGACTGGCCTCGATTTCCACATCCACGGAAGTTGTTTTTTACTCCGGTCCGGAACGGAAAATGAGCCTGATTTCAACTTTTCCTTTTCATTCAGAACCTAAATTGAACCTAGTTTCAACGTCTGGAAAATTATGTAATTAAGTCTTTTCAACGTAATTTGGCATTTTCTTTTGTCTTGCCTAGGGCGGCAGAACGGCCAGGAGCGGCCCTGTGTACATCACACTTGTATTTGGAAGAAGACGACTACTTGTCAACTATGATGCAATTAACATCTTTTTTGACACAGTAATATAAAAAAAACAAGCAGAGACAGTTGTTGAATACATCAACCCTATATTTGCAAAGAGCAGTTGAATATATTGAAATATGCTCTTTCAAAGCGTGAACTAGATTTTCATCTCCATTGTGGTTGCTTATATCTTTCTTTCTCCCGTACCTCTATCTTCTTCGATGGCCCATAATGATCCATTTTTCTTTTCTCTCCTTCTATTCCCCTGAAGCACCACATGCTAGCTGGTTCCACCATTAACTCATGTTGCATCATGTCTCCTCTCCCTATTAATCCCCCCTAGCTCCGGGCCATTCTCTGTCACAGAAGACCAAGGATGTTTCGTGCCACTTTTAATCCTGCTGGTCTGCCCCTGTGTCTGGCCATGTTCCTGTGTGTGTAAAGGGCTGCTATGCCTCTGGGTAACGATGACCAGCCTTACAACTTGGCCCATGTTCATTTTAATTGGACTCAATTTATCATGTATCTGAAATCCGACATCACTCAACTCTGTCTTAGCATACGGCTGGCTAGCGCACTGCCTGTTTGAATTTGTTTGTTCGTTTCTTCTAGAGAACGACTGATAATCAGTCGGGCCGATATTAGTCCTTGAGTATAGGCGCTACCGATTTCCCCTTTATAGTGCGAACGCACTTGCCTCTTGTGTGAAACTCCTGCAAACCAACACCACTCATTGCTAGTTAGCCTGTTCTCGCACCTCTAGTCTGCTTGCAAGCTACCCACTCATGCTGCATATACTTTTAGCGCACTTGAATAATGCCTCATGGAATGTTGAAATTGTTCACTAATTTTACTGTTCAGCAAAACAATGTCCATAGAGGCTGCAGCACTTTACAAAGCAACATTGCATTCATAGAGCTAACTGCTAGCTACGAAGCTAATGTCAGTTCACGACCCTAAAACTATTTTTTTAATATAGCTAACCATAAAGCTAAATATGTTCATTTCAAAGCTGATCGTCACCAAAAATATTGTTAATTCGCTGCTAAATGACTTGTCTACTACTGTAAAGTAACTTTTTGTCCTTGAAAAGCGCTATATAAGTCCCATGTATTATTATTATCTTTACCTTGCTGAGCCAAACCACCTGGCTACATGAGTGGTGAGTGGTGTTTTTCTCTTGAACTGCCTGGCTACCCAAGTGGTGTCTTTTCTCTTGAAGAGGAAAAAGAAGACAATTGGCTACTTCTATGAAAATGTTGTTGATCAGTAGGCCTAACATGGTCTCAAGTGGAAGGTTAACAGTAGTCAACTGTAGCCCAATAGACCACTGAAATCAGCAAAAATTAACTCAAAACTCAATGCATGCGCAGTCTTATTGAACATGAATTCACCTGTGTGGTGAGTAGGCCTATGCCATCTTGATTTAGCCAGTTTATCAAGATCAAATCAAATCAAATGTATTTATATAGCCCTTTGTACATCAGCTGATATCTCAAAGTGCTGTACAGAAACCCAGCCTAAAACCCCAAACAGCAAGCAATGCAGGTGTAGAAGCACGGTGGCTAGGAAAAACTCCCTAGAAAGACTAAAACCTAGGAAGAAACCTAGACAGGAACCAGGCTATGTGGGGTGGCCAGTCCTCTTCTGGCTGTGCCAGGTGGAGATTATAACAGAACATGGCCAAGATGTACAAATGTTCATAAATGACCAGCATGGTCGAATAATAATAAGGGAGAACAGTTGAAACTGGAGCAGCAGCACGGCCAGGGGGACTGGGGACAGCAAGGAGTCATCATGTCAGGTAGTCCTGAGGCATGGTCCTAGGGCTCAGGTCCTCCGAGAGAGAGAAAGAGAGAAAGAGAGAATTAGAGAGAGCACACTTAAATTTACACAGGACACCGAATAGGACAGGAGAAGTACTCCAGATATAACAAACTGACCCTAGCCCCCCGACACAACTACTGCAGCATAAATACTGGAGGCTGAGACAGGAGGGGAAAGGGGAGGGGAGAAATCAAGAGATTTACCATTCAAATAAATGATTATCATTATGTAGTTAGATTGTTAAAAACATAGTCTAATTGATTGTATGGTTGTATAATTCATTTGTTAATGCATACATGTCTGTCTGTGGGAGAATTCTCATCAAAATGCTCAAATAAAATAAAATGTCATCCATTGGCCTCCTTGACCCCCAAAAATCAGTATCGCGTCAGCCCTTAAAAACCCATATTGTTCGTTCTCTAGTTTATTCCCTTGCTCTCTCTCTTGTTCTGTTGTAGTTTATGTACTTTAGTTTTTGCAGATACAGTAGCCTAGCAGTGTCTTGTGACAGATGGAGTCGTAGAGTGAGATGAAGGGAGCAGAAGCTCGGGCGTTTGTTATTTTGGGATTCGACTGATTTCCATGTGACCGACAAGGGACCTGCTCAACTTTTTGAAAGGGGGCCTCATGACTTATTCACTGACTGATTCCGGTTGCCTGTCAGTTACTCTTTCCATGGGAGAGAGGAGGAAAGAAACGTGTGAGTTTCAACTTGCAGACAAAATGAAATAAAGTGACAGAAAGCACATATTGCACTCTTTTTTTCATTCTTTTTCTTTTTCCTCTCACACTTATTTTTCAGTTTTTGTGTTCTGCTGCTTTTTGTTTGGCTGTCAGTGTTTTTTTAACGTTCTCTGCCATTTTTCCATTCTCTATCCCCATTGTGTCCGCATAGGAAGCTTGTAGCCAGAGATTTCGGGAAGGCGCCCAGGGACGTTTTTAGGCCTTGTCACACCTCTACGTTCATGTGCTTTGTTTCTTTCCATCACCTGTGGACTTTCAATTGGCTGGATGAGTGTGTGTGTGGGTTGGTTATTCTATCCTTGTGGGGACCCAAAGTCCCCATAAGGATAGTAAAACAAAGACAATTCTCCCTCGTGGGGACATTTCCCTCGTCCCCATGAGGACAAAGGCAATTTTAGGTTTAGGGTTAGGGTGACAATTAGGGTAAGGGGTTTGGGTTAGGGTTATGTTTAGGGTTAGGGTTAGGGGTTATGGAAAATACGATTTTGAATGGAAATTAATTTTAGGTCCCCACCTAAAGTAGAACAAAACTTGTGTGTGTCTGTGAGTGAGCTAAGGAGAGACAAACAGAGATAGTTTGGAGAAGACAGGCAGCAAAGAACATATTTTTTGTATTTCATTTCAGTTGACGAAGGTTCCATACTGAGTTTAGGCACACAATTTCTTTAGCAATCACTCTACTGTGTCCCCTGAACAGAGGAGAAATCCCCAAACTCATGTCTCTCTCCACTACATTCAAACGCGTACATCAGAAATTCTCTTGAAGCATTTTCCCATTCTTCTATCTAGCAGGCTCAACTGTATCCACAGAACACAGTAAACAACACAACTTCTAAAAGCAAGTGTCAAATGTGCCTGCGTGTTTATCTCATCCCTGCAGTAAGTCAGGAGAGCCCATGGCTCCAAACAGAGCCTTGTTGACCCAGGACAAACAAGGACAACCCACGGTGAAACCACCAGAACGCTTTCTATGAGTCACTGCGGGATGGACTGAACTGTCCTCAAAAGAAAATGCAATGCCAGGAAAGCAGTTCTTTGTTGAAACACATTTCTGGGTTTGGCTGAGCAATTGATTTCTGGGTTTGGCTGCGGTGGGCCATCTTTGGTGGAGGTTGTCATTTTTGATCGTTCAAGAAAATCAAGGGGATTGTCTGTAAATGCCGTTTATTCAAAGGGGGGACAAGAGGAGCCAAATCATAAACCGCGATTGAAATGAAATAACCCTGGTGTGCAACTATTAGTGCTGCTTCAAAAAACCTGCTCCGAGTTCATTTAAGTGATTAGTTACGACAACAAGGGAGCGCTCACCCTGGGAAAACACTGGCATGCGCTAATTATTTTTGCGTTCGCTCAACAAAAACGCTACGGCTCAAATAATTGTTTTCTTCACTCTAATTTTTGGGGGGATAAGGAACTAAAATGGATGACTTTCCTTGTCCCTTTGATCTTCAGTGGGAGCCTGAATAGATGACTACACTAGACCAGAGTAACCATAATGTTTTAAGTCTGTCCAGCAAAACGCTGATGGAAACAGACACACTGCTTTATGATGAAGAAATAGTGCCGTCCTTTCATATTTTCTGTAATCTCGTCCGTATTAGCCATGGTGTTTCCAATAAAGCCCCACACTGTGGATTGTGCTGACGGGAACGCTTTGCTAGCTGCGAAAATCCAAGAGGAAATGCCAACGGAAACATAGCAAATCCTAAATACTCTGATCCTGTACCTGTTGGCACAGATTTAACTCCTCTCTGTCTCCCAGCCTCCCTAACACGCTTTGAGGCTTTTTCAGTTTTTGAAAGCTGAGGATATTTACAGTTTTTTGTTTGTTTCCGATACTTTCTTATTTTGTCCGTCTTTTGGTTTTCCTTTTCCTTGGCTTTCTTCTATTTGCTTGTGCTGACTGGATGGTTATCCACTGTAGTCTGCCTCTACTACTTCCACTAGCCCATACAACTCCTCTTTTAGGTGACGGGATCATCTTCTGTTTGTAACAGACATGAGCGCATGAGTCAGTTTGTCAAACCTGACTACTTTGCCATTATATAGCAAAAAAGGTTAAGAAGAGCCAATAAACTTTTAGTTTTCTTGCTAATAGCTCCTGACATGAAGAATAACTTGTGTTGCACCATGCAGCATCTGTCTGAAATGTGAAATTTAATTATGACTTGGACCCAAAGGTTGGAGTGCCCCAGGGTACTGTTAATATCTGCGCCTACATCCAGGCAGGTTATTCATCTCCTCTCTCAGACTGAATTACTTCACCTTTCTTTGATCTAATCATGGCTGTTGCTAAATTCTATCTCTCTATTTCCCCACTCGCCCTCTCTTTCTCTCTGTCTCTCTCTATTTCTCTCCTTCACAATCTCTCACCCTCTCTCTCTCGCCCTTTCTATCCTTCAGTCTCTCTCTCTCTCCTTCACTCGCTCTATTTCTTCCTCTTCCCCTCCTTCTCTCCATCACCTAAACATTTTCCACTTACATAAAGAGGTGGGCAACCTTGCCATCAGCTCAGATTAGAGCAGAGAGAGAGACGGTCAACTTGGTACACTGCACCACAGGGCTCCACCACAGTAGCTTGTGTAGGTTGGGGGCCACATCTAATGTCATATTAGATGTGTTTAGTCTGTGTGTGTGTCTGCATGTGTGTTCTCTTTATTACTTTTTAATTGCGTCTGATTACCCAGTGTTGCAGTGGGCGGGTCGCAACCTCTTGCTGTCATGGCCGCCCACTCTCTCCATGGCTATCAGCATGCTTCTCCACTTCTCCGTCTCCGTGCTTAGCAACACCAAACCCAACTCGGGGAAAAGTTTCATGAACACAAATGCGCTCGCCCACCTCTGTCACAAAACCGAACTCTTCTACTAACATGATCTTCATCATCGCTCGGAAGCAATGCAGCGATCAAGCTCTTTTCTTCCTTTTAAAATGTTTTATAAAGTGCTGAAATCCTATTGGAAAGTCTTCTACTCTTAATTTATGCAAACATTTAGACGATGTATGTATGCACACACACACCAGTGTGAAGTCACAGGTTTCTGGTAGAATACAATAAACTAGTTATGTGAAATGAAGAAACATGCTGTCATTGTTTCAAAAAGGGAATATATTGTAAGCACAAAGTTGTGAAAGGCACCGTTAACACCTGCCTCTTATAGCAGCGTTAACCGTGTTGAGATATGCAAAAAAACATTTAGATTTACCTGTGAGGAAAGTGCAACTCAGCCTTAGAAAACATAAAACATTGTATGTAGGTGCATGCAAAGTCCAAGATGAGAGAATGGTGGTGCTTCGATGTATCTGTTTAGAAAGAATCTCTTGCATTTCATCCACATTTCGCAGGAAAAGTGGCACGAGGAAACTTGCCATTAACAATGTTTCAAATTACTATTCTATTTTTTTTAGAGAGGTGCTAAATATTAAAGCAAGCCAACCCAAGCTT
Source organism: Oncorhynchus clarkii lewisi (assembly GCF_045791955.1). Classification (NCBI taxonomy): domain Eukaryota; kingdom Metazoa; phylum Chordata; class Actinopteri; order Salmoniformes; family Salmonidae; genus Oncorhynchus; species Oncorhynchus clarkii. The sequence goes on along the minus strand of NC_092151.1, from coordinate 24,354,795 downwards.
TTGGGAGGACTACAGAGTATAGTATAGTCTCTGGCTGGGTAATGGAGGAATTTAGAACTCAGATATTTGAGGTTTTCCCTTTAAAGGCCTTCAGTAATTGGAGTGTCAGGACTGAAGGAATACACATCAAATACACATCAGAGTCCCCGCTCCCTCACATCCTTCAGTGGGAGAGGCAGAGAGGTAGAGGCGGCTTGAGATGGTAATTACATTTCACTATCACAGAGTAGCTAGGCAGCAGATATACTGTAGAGCTCAAGGCCCATTTCACATGCAGACCAATGCGTTTCACCACGTCATGTGTCAAAAGAGTGTGTGTGTGCAGTGGTGGAAAAAGAGTGTGTGTGTGTGCAGTGGTGGAAAAAGAGTGTGTGTGTTCAGTGGTGGAAAAAGAGTGTGTGTGTGCAGTGGTGGAAAAAGAGTGTGTGTGTGCAGTGGTGGAAAAAGAGTGTGTGTGCAGTGGTGGAAAAATAGTGTGTGTGTTCAGTGGTGGAAAAAGAGTGTGTGTGTTCAGTGGTGGAAAAAGATTGTGTGTGTTCAGTGGTGGAAAAAGATTGTGTGTGTTCAGTGGTGGAAAAAGATTGTGTGTGTTCAGTGGTGGAAAAAGTACCCAATTGTCATACTTGAGTAAAAGTTACTCAAGTGAAAGTCACCCAGTAAAATACTAAAAGTATAAATCATTTCAAATGACTTAAATTACCATTTTCTTGTTTTTAAAATGTATGGATCTGCCAAACCAGAGGCAGTAGATGTTCTCTTGATAAGTGTGTGAATTTCACAATTTCCTGTCCTGCTAAGCATTTAAAATGTAACAAGTACTTGGAGTTGTCAGGGAAAATGTATGGAGTAAAAAGTACATTATTTTCTTTAGGAATGTAGTATAATAAAAGTTGTTAAAAATATAAATAGTTAATTACAGATAACCCAAAAAACGACTTAAGAAGTGCTTTAAAGTATTTTAACACACAGTGGTGTAAATTTCTTGAGTGTGTGTACATATTTGTGCTTTGTACATACATATGTTTTATGGCATATGCATATGCCTCCCGAGTGGGCAGTGGTCTAATGCACTGCATCTCAGTGCTAGAGGTGTCACTACAGACCCTGGTTTGATTCCAGGCTGTATCACAACCGGCCGTGATTGGGAGTCCCATAGGGCGGCGCCCATTTGGCCCAGTGTCGTTGGGGTTTGGCCGGGGTAGGCCGTCATTCTAAATAAGAATTTGTTCTTAACTGACTTGCCCAGTTAAATAAAGGTTAAATAAAAAATATAAATAAATGAATGCCTAATAGATACAATGCATTGACAGACAACAAAGAGAATAGAATCAATTATATTTAATTTGTGGTGTGCGTGTCTTTGTGTGTGCAAGTCTCTCTCTGTGTGTGCATCTCTGTGCGTAGGAGACGCCAGTAAGCCTGTGGTAGGAGGTGGTGTAGGTGCGGATTTTACAGGCCTGGGCTACCTGCTGGCCTCTATACCATTCATATTCTCACTCACTCACATAGTGTTTTGTTCAGTCCTGCTAAGGTCTTCACTGTACAATATATACTGTATCTGGCCTGCCTCTTTGAATTGTAAAACTGAGAGGGGAAACGAATGCTGCAGGATGAATGGCATGCTACTACAGCGCTGCTCAGTATATGGGTTATAGTGATGGGAGGTATTCATGGGAGATGGAGAAGGACATTCATGCTGGGATTAAAATAATAACAGAGATTACATAAATTAGGAGGAGGATGATGATGGTGACTATGATTATTACGATAACAATAACAATGATAGTAATTGGGGCTAGACTTAATCTTGACCTATCCAAATCAGTCCTTAATCAAACTACTACATTCTAAAGTCCCAGCAAGGTCAAAGAGGACTGACTGTGTCTCTAGTGAGGTCTGTAGAACCACATCTTATAATTGTGTCCTTCTATATTTGACCACTTGTATAAAAAGCTCTAATAACCTTCATCCGCTGTGGAGCCCAGTTAAAATGGTGTCAGGGGTAATCACGCGTTCTATTTTTCCACCTTCATCAGTTACTGGAAGTGGGTCACCATCTCTCCAACTGGACCCAAGCATCACACACAAACACATATATACTATATATATATATATACACACACGCACAGTAACGTTTTACATGGCCAATCTATTAGGTCAGAACTGCCTGAGTCAGGTTTGTCACACACAGAGCAGTATGTGACATCCCTTCTAGCTCCTGTCTTGAACATCATACCACTCACACAGATATCAGTACACACAGCCTCAGCTTTCCTACCAGTCTCAGTGGTGTGTGAACTACATGATGTTCAAGGACTTAAGGTCAGAATGTGTGAGGGTTTTGCTAACTGAAGTGTTCTGTATGAGTCGATGATCATCACTTAGTTGAAAGTAGTAAGTGCAATATGAGCCTCATCCGCCAGGATTTCTTTGCTTGGGTATCATCACAAACTGAGGTTTGAACTTAAGTTCACTTCTGAGGTTTAGTACACTAATGCATACTAAGTAGAGTGCCCTTCAGTGAAGTGCTATGCGGTATGCGGTCAGGGAGGAGGCGTACAGTGAAACTAATGAGTGTAGGAGTCTAATGTCGCCTCTTATTTTTCCCTTGCTCTTCTTTTTTCGTCTTCCGACGGAGGCTTATATGGCTTCACGTGTTCCTTGGGGCTTCATATCCCTTTCTTGAGAAGGGAACATATTTAACAATTAAATAAATAAAATCTTCTCCTGATGTTTTATGAATGGTGTGCTCATTTCATTCCGGAAACCTGTGCTTTCCGTCTTACTGATTGAGCCAAGTTGAAGATGGTGTGTTGGTGTGGGAGAGACTTGTCTGTTTCCATCAAGTTCAAAGGGACGTGAACTATGGGTCAGCCATGGAAATTAAATGGGTAGAATAGGCATTTTTTAACACTAAGAATGCTTGTTAGGATTCATTATGCATTCAATTAATCGAGCAGTTCTCCTAACCCACCCAATATGGTTCCCATAATCTGTTTTTCTGTCACTCTCTCTCGCTCTCTCCACCATGATATTGTCTCCACCTTTCTACTCACAGTGCATTTCTCTCCTCTCAAACAACACTCTATCCTCTCATTGTATTGGGCCAGGATGTGCAATCCTATAGGACTGCTTCGTTTGCCAATTCCTATTTGTCAGCCTCCCAATCCGACCTTGGAAAGGTGAGAGGAGGAATAGCTGGTCAATCAATGCCATTGATTAATCAAGTTCCTATACGGAGGTGCAAGGTGCATTGTCAGTGAACACCAGATCCACACACATACAGATACAAGTATGAACACACATGCACACACTTCCTCTAACCCGAAGTTTGAGACATGGCCCACCACTGGTAGTTTGCCTGGCCTGTTATTTCTCAAGCCTCCTCTTCCTGTTGGTCTGCCACTTCTCTTCTGATGAGGAAATATTGAGTGGATACTGGTAAACCCCTGGGTGGTGTCTCAGCCTCTCACACCAGCGTTGTGCTTGGACTGTGAAAGCGGGGGGAGTAGAGGAGGGGAAGGGGTGAGAGGGTTTGCAAGCAGGTGGGATTGCTCTCTGTTGGGCTGGAAAACCTGTCTGAGCAGAGAGGAGATAGAAGAGCAGCAAGCCGTGGTGATGCACTGTGTGAATGTACTGAAGAAAGTTCATCTATAATCCCTGCTTAGACTACAGTCACTCTGGTGGCAAAGCAAGGCACCACAATATTAAGTTAATGCTGAGAGTTAGTGATTTATGTGATCCCATAAACCCCATCAGGACATATGGCTTGGCAAACTACTGTAATATATAGTCATGCTAATACCCATTTACCATTTATAAATATGGCTTGGGAAAGTAGCTAAGTAGTGTAATAGTTATTGGTCAGTTGTTGTTGTTGTTGGGATATGATGTGTATACAGTAATAGATAAAAATGCCTATATTGAGATGTTCAGTGAGTTTTGGTTCTCGATAACCTAACAGTATACAGTAATACACTTTATATGCCTATATTGAGATAACATAGCATGCTTAATAGAAACGCCTGAAACTAGATCCCCTACATACTGGTATTGACGCAAAGAAAATAAAATGTCACGGGAGGTTCTCACTGTTCAACCAATCTAATAAATGTGGAGGAGGAGTTAAAATGGAGTGTTGCCTGGTTAACGTCCAAAAGTGGAAGTCAAGTCCCAGGCTCTTTTTCCATTTCCACTGGAAACCGGAACATCCAGTTATTGGGGACTTGGGAAAGGCTAGGTTCTCGATAACCTCTGGTTTGCACATGGTGATACAGCACACTGTAGGTACACAAACCAGTAGACAATGAAACTCATGAATCTAAGGAAATAACACACAGAATCATTCAGAGGACACACACACACGCACACACAAGCAAGCTTGCACAAAGACCCACACTGACACGCTCTCTTACACGCACAGATCCCTCCCCACACACACTCTAAAATGCATAGGTCTGTAAGAGAGCCATGAATAAGGCAGAGCTGCTGGCTGTATCACATGGCAGTGGAGTGTCTCGCTGCCAACAACGTAATGGATGGCTGTGTTGAGTGCCCTGACAGCTCAAGGGTTTCACTTCCACAGGTGTACACACACACACACACACACACACACACACACACACACACACACACCACACATTAATTTTGGGGGTGCTTATATTTGTCCTGTTACACAAGTGTGTAATGTAAATGTGTATCCCTCCACCTGAGACACCTGCAGGGAGTGGGGTCACGGCCAGGGATTCCATTGTACAATGCCCATGGAGTAATTAGGGTTATGTGCCTTGCTCAAGTGCACAACGACAGATTGTTCACCTTGTAGGCTCCAGTATGCGAACCAGCGACCTTTCGCTGGGCTGTACAACATGCAAAAAGGAAGGGAACTTGGGTCTAGGAATGGACTGGAGGGATTAACTTCTTGAGAATACTTGACACGCAGACGTCCCAAGTATGCCCCTGGAAATGCAAATGCGCTACGCTAAATGCTAAATGTACTCGTTACAACTCAATCTTTGATCAAAATTCACAAGCAGGGTATTGAATTAAAGCTACACTCGTTGTGAACCTAGCCAGCAAGTCAGATTTTTAAAATGCTTTTCGGCGAAAGCATCAGAAGCTATTATCTGATAGCATGCACCCCCCAAAATGCCAGCTCGACACGTAAACAACAGATTTTGCGATAGCCGGCGCTACCCAAAACGCAGAAATAAAATATAAAACATTCATTACCTTAGACAAGCTTCTTTCTTGGCACTCCTATATGCCCCATAAACATCACTATTGGGTCTTTTTTTCGTTTAAATCGGTCCATATATACCCAAAATAGCTTTGTATGGAAGTTGTGTCATTCAGAAAAAATCATCGTTTTTAAACGCTGCGTAATTTTTTAAAATTAAAAAAGTCGACGATAAACTTTCACAAAACACTTCGAAATCCTTTTGTAATCCAACTTTAGGTATTAGTAAACGTTTATAATCTATCAAAATGATTACAGGGCGATGTCTCTTCAATAGGTCTTCACTTCAAAAACAATGCCGTCTGATCTCTCCCTCAACTGCATCCGGGTGAAGACTGGGAAAATGGAGGTCAGACAGAAGGATTTTCCAACAATTAATTCAATTGAAAATTAGGACAATGGCGCCATCGTGCGGAATTTGTATGAATTGCAGGCAGATTCCCATTAAATTCTGTTCTCTTTTAACAACTGGTGGAAGTGACTTATGGAAATTATTTTTTGCTTTCAGAGAGCAGTTTTTCTTGCGTTTTTCAATGAAACACACGATCTGTTATAGTCACAGCCGTGATTTAACCAGTTTTATAAACTTCAGAGTGTTTTCTATCCACACATACTAATCATATGCATATACTATATTCCTGGCATGAGTAGCAGGACGCTGAAAAGTTGCGCGATTTTTAACAGAATTTTCGAAAAAGGAAGGGGTAGAAGTAAGAGGTTTTAAACTAGCTAGCAAAAGAGCGGGGGGAATGTACAGTAACATCCTCTGCCTCGGACATAAAAACAACAACAAAGAACCCCCAGGAAAAAAAGGTTTTTGAAGATGCCCGAACCAAAGCACATTTAGTGGCAGTAAGCATTGTAGACAAGGCTAAAGAGGACACCCAGGTTATAGTTAACTCAGAATGGAAAAAAAATAAGCACTACAGCCAGAGTCTTCAGAACAGTTAGAAGGAGGCTAAACGTCACAGCCACAGGCCCGCTCATGGCTTTGAGCAAGAAATTGACTGTCAGGAGTTAAATGGACTTGACATGGGGAGAGTCATTGTGAGAGGTTTCAAAAACTTTTTTTCCTTTACAAACTTGTACCGTGAAGTTAGTCTGAATATGTACTTCATATTTTCACATAGGAAGGAGGACTATATATTATCATGTGTTCTGCTGTAGCCTACATTGATTTATTTTAGTTGAGGTTATCTTCCTTGTTCTACTGCTACATTGATGTCTTGAATATTATATGAAATGCAGGTCTCGTAAGAACTCAGCTGAGTATGTGTTCATATGCATGTGATGGGTATTCTGCAGTGACGTCTAAAAGTTTGCCGTACACTGATGTCTAGAAATTTAGGCTATAAGAAATGTGGACTTATATAAGCCCCGCAGCTACACTCAAGTATGTGGGCATATTGCAGTGACGTCTGAACGCTGTCCATTTCACCACCATAGACAGTAGGCTACATGGCTGTTTACTCTGCCTGCTGTGCTGCTATGTTGTGTTTGTCACCTTTTTTCTCCATGTGTTACGGTACCTCAGAGCCCCCCGGAAAACCACCTCTCCCACTCACTATGTGTTCCGGTACCTCCCGATTTACAAATGAAGCACTGGTTACTGGCCCAATGCTCTAACCTCGAGCTACAATAAAATACATCTACAGCCTAAACTAGGAATACATACATAAACCATGTGTAGATACTGAAAAATGTGTTTCTGTAACGCATGTATGCAGACAGAGCTGTGTGTGTGCGGGCGTGCCTGTCTGTGTCTGAGTAAACATGAGAGAGCTCACTTCTTTTGTCATGTTTCACTTCAGTGGTCACAACAGGCCGCATTCATGCCATTGCAGATGTGTATGTGTTAGTTACTGGTTATTGTATAAATACAGACCTACAGTATATACAGTGCAATTCTGAAAGTATTCAGACCCCTTCCTTTTTTCCACATGTTACGTTACAGCCTTATTCTAAAATGGACTAAATAAAACAATTTCCTCAGCAATCTACTCACAATACCCCATTATGACAAAGCGAAAACAGATTTTTAGAAATGTTAGCAAATGTGTATATATATATATATATAAAATAAAAAAACGTATTTACATAAGTATTCAGACTCTTTGTTATGAGACTCGAAATTGAGCTCAGGTGCATCTGGTTTCCATTGATCATCCTTGAGATGTTTCTACAACTTGACTGGAGTACACCTGTGGTAAATTCAATTGATAGGACATGATTTGGAAAGGCACACATCTGTCTATATAAAGGTCCCACAGTTGACAGTGCATGTCAGAGCAAAAACCAAGCCATAAGGTTTAAGGAATTGTCCGTAGAGCTCCGAGACAGGATTGTATCGACGCACAGATCTGGGAAAGGTTACCAAAAAATATATGCAGCATTGAAGGTCCCCAAGAACATAGTGGCCTCCATCATTCTTAAATGGAAGAAGTTTGGAACCACCAAGACTCTTCCTAGAGCTGGCTGCCCGGCCAAACTGAGCAATCGGCGGAGAAGGGCCTTGATCAGGTAGTTGACCCAGAACCCGATGGTCACTTTGACAGAGCTCCTCCTCAGTAAAAGGCACATGACAGTCTGCTTGGAGTTTATAGATTTGCAAAAAATGTGTATAAACCTGTTTTTGCTTTGTCATTATGGGGTATTGTGTGTAGATTGATGAGGGGGGGGGGGACTATTTAATCAATTTTAGAATAAGGCTGTAACGTAACAAAATGTGGAAAAATTCAAAGGGTCTGAATCATTTCCAAATGCACCGTACATTCATGGCAAACAATTGTTAGGGAGATTACTCTAATGTGTGAGGAAGTATTGTGACAGCACCGTTTCTTTGCTTTTCTACATATCAACATTTAGTATATCAGTATTTTATTTGTTCTTTCTCTCACGACTCTCTCCTTCTGTGTCCCTTCTTCCTAACTCTCTCTACCTTCTGATCTATCTCTGCCTCTCCCCTTTCTCTCTTTTTTTTACTCTTCTATCCCTCATCTCCATTCTCCCTCTCTCTTTTTTACGTTTCTCTCCCCACTTTCAGAGTATAGATTACTATTGTGTGTGTCTCTTCTCAGTCTCATTTGTTCAGAGCGCGGTAACGCAGCCTGCTGCCTGTGGTAATTGTGTTTCAAAGCGCTGGGATTAGGGTGACTTTACTCCGGTAAAACTATGAGGAAGGAAAAACAAAGTCTCACAAATGGGTCACAAAGATTAGATTCTCCTTCTACAGAAGAGGGAATAAACCTCTCGATCCGGGAGGAAAAAAGTGTTTTTCTGCAATTTCATCTGGCATTGAGTGGAAAGGCTTCTGATGAATAGGAGGAAACGGCCTCTTCACACCTCCCGATGCCTCTTTCCGTTGAGCGCATGGAGAAATGCTTCCCCATTATATTGCACAGACTAGACGACCCCAACTCAATTTAACATGATGGCAATGGACCTGAATTTCTCAAAGCTGTTTGTGATGAAGACCGATTGCCTAGTCATCATCCCTATTGTACAAAGACAGACCCAGATGGAGGAAATCATTTTTTACACAGGAGATATTTGTCCATGTAACAATACACAGGAAGTGCGTGTTGTGTGCTGAGAGAGAGAGACTGTTTGTTATGGCTGGGAAACAAAGATGGAAGAATAAATTACAGTCTGGACTAGAGGTCGACCGATTATGATTTTTCAACGCCGATACCGATACTGATTATTGGAGGACCAAAAAAAGCCGATACCGATTAATCAGCCGATTTTAAATGTATTTATTTTTATTTATTTGTAATAATGACAATTACAACAATACTGAATGAACACTTATTTTAATATAATAATAAAATCAATTTAGCCTCAAATAAATAATGAAACATGTTCAATTTGGTTTAAATAATGCAAAAACAAAGTGTTGGAGAAGAAAGTAAAAGTGCAATATGTCCCATGTAAGAAAGCTAATGTTTAAGTTCCTTGCTCAGAACATGAGAACATATGAAAGCTGGTGGTTCCTTTAAACATGAGTCTTCAATATTCCCAGGTAAGAAGTTTTAGGTTGTAGTTATTATAGGAATTATAGGACTATTTCTCTCAATACAATTTGTATTTCATATACCTTTGACTATTGGATGTTCTTATAGGCACTTTAGTATTGCCAGTGTAACAGTATAGCTTCCATCCCTCTCCTCGCCGCTACCTGGGCTCAAACCAGGAACACATCGACAACAGACACCTTCGAAGCAGCGTTACACATGCAGAGCAAGGGGAACAACTACTCCAAGTCTCAGAGCGAGTGACGTTTGAAACGCTATTAGCGCGCACCCGGCAAACTAGCTAGCCATTTCACATCGGTTACACCAGCCTAATCTCGGGAGTTGATAGGCTTGAAGTCATAAACAGCTCAATGCTTGAAGCACAGCGAAGAGCTGCTGGCAAAACGCACGAAAGTGCTGTTTGAATGAATGCTTATGAGCCTGCTGTTGCCTACCATCGCTCAGTCAGACTGCTCTGTCAAATCATAGACTTAATTATAACATAATAACACACAGAAATACGAGCCTTAGGTCATTAATATGGTCGAATCCGGAAACTCTCGAAAACAAAACGTTTATTCTTTCAGTGAAATACGGTACCATTCCGTATTTTATCTAACGGGTGGCATCCATAAGTCTAAATATTCCTGTTACATTGCACAACCTTCAATGTTATGTCATAATTACGTGAAATTCTGCCAAATTAGTTCGCAATGAGCCAGGCGGCCCAAACTGTTGCATATACCCTGACTCTGCGTGCAATGAACACAAGAGAAGTGACACAATATCAGCTGGTAAATATTGCCTGCTAACCTGGATTTCTTTTAGCTAAATATGCAGGTTTAAAAATATATACTTCTGTGTATTGATTTTAAGAAAGGCATTGATGTTTATGGTTAGGTACACGTTGGAGCAACGACAGTCCTTTTTCACAAAGGCGCACCGCATCTATTATATGCAACGCAGGACACACTAGATAAACTAGTGATATCATCAACCATGTGTAGTTAACTAGTGATTATGATTGATTGATTGCTTTTTATAAGATAAGTTTAATGCTAGCTAGCAACTTACCTTGGCTTCTTACTGCATTCTCGTAACAGGCAGCCTCCTCGTGAGGCAGGTGGTTAGAGCGTTGGACTAGTTAACTGTAAGGTTGCAAGATTGAATCCCTGAGCTGACAAGGTAAAAATCTGTTGTTCTGCCCCTGAACAAGGCAGTTAACCCACCGTTCCTAGGCCGTCATCGAAAATTAGAATGTGTTCTAAAAACCTCTTGAAACTAGAGGGCACTATTTTTATTTTTGGAAAAATAATGTTCCCAAAGTAAATCGCCTATTTCTCAGGGCCAGATGCTAGAATATGCATATAATTGACAGCTTAGGATAGAAAACACTCTAAAGTTTCCAAAACTTTCAAAATATTGTCTGTGAGTATAACAGAAATTATATTGCAGGCGAAAGCCTAAGAAAATCAATTCAGGAAGTGACTCATGTTTTAAACCGTTGTGTTCCTATGCACCCCTATTGGCCACTGAAAGGGATATCAACCAGAGTCCTTTTTTTACGTATTCCCTAAGGTGTCTACGGCATTGTGACGTAGTTTCACTCCTTTATGTTGAAGAATGAGCATAAACGACTACATTGCGTAAGTCGCCAGCTGAGGGCTCTCAGAGTGATTCTTGCGTAATAGACAGAGGTATTAATTTTTCCTCTTGCTCCTACTGAAAAGACAATTGTCCCTGTTGATATATTATCGAATAGATATTTGAAAAACACCTTGAGGATTGATTATAAAAAACGTTTGCCATGTTTCTGTCGATATTATGGATATAATTATATATTTTTTCCCGGCGTTGTCGTGACCGCTATTTCCGGTGGATTTCTCAACATAACGTGACAAACGGATTAATTTTGGGTATAAAAATAATCTTTATGGAACAAAAGGAACATTTGCTGTCTAACTGGGAGTCTCGTCAGTGAAAACATCAGAAGATCATCAAAGGTAAACGGTTAGTTTGATTGCTTTTCTGATTTTCGTGACCAAGCTTCCTGCTGCTAGCTGGACATAATGCTATGCTAGACTATCGATAAACTTACACAAACGCTTGTCTTGCTTTGGCTGTAAAGCATAATTTCAAAATCTGAGATGACAGGGTGATTAACAAAAGGCTAAGCTGTGTTTCACTATATTTCACTTGTGATTTCATGAATATGAATATTTTCTAGTAAAACATTTTTGACCTTTGCGCTATGCTAATTAGTGTAGTTGATGACAATTCTCCCGGATCCGGGATGGGTAGATTAACTGACTTGCCTCATTAAATAAAGGTGTAAAAAAATAAATAAAATAAAAAAGTTTAAATCGGCATCCAAAAATACCGATTTCCGATTGTTTTGAAAACTTGAAATCGGCCCTAATTAATCGGCCATTCCGATTAATCGGTCAACCTCTAGTCTGGACAGTCTTAGGAGTTGGGGTTTATTAGAAATGTATTTTCCTATCTGTGTACGGCCATAAGAAAATACATTAAACATGAAACCCCAGTGAGACTTGGACATAGGTGGTCATGGGCTAGGCCAGTTAAATCATACTGTTTTCTGATATATTTTCTTTCTTTGATATTCATCAGACAGTTTGAGAGGGTCTCCCGTGGGACTGCTCTGTGATATGAGATTGGCAGAAGACCCGACACTGACTCTTTGATGACTAGAGAAGATGAAGGGAGAGGAATGTACAAGGGATAGAAGGAGAGAGAGGAGGAATGGAGGAAGAAAAAGGAGGATTTGGGATTGAAGGGAAAGGGAAAAGGGGTGAGAAGAGGGGTAGACGGAGTGAGTGGAGTAGGGTGATGTAAGGACAGGGTTAGAGGTGAAGAGTGAGAGAGAAATGGAGATGGAGAGTCCCAATATGCTAAAAATTCACAGTGTTTATATTTCACTATGAGTGGGTCTGGGGGTGAGTGTTGAAGTGTTGTGAGTGTTGTGTCTGTGGTGTGGGTGGTCTTAGCTATGTCAGTCACTCTCCACTGTCCATTCTACTATCCACTGGCCCATTAGTACCACCTACGCACAACAAAACACACACACACACACACACACACACACACACACACACACACACACACACACACACACACACACACACACACACACACACACACACACACACACACACACACACACACACACTGAACTGTAGCTGTTCTCAGCTGTCCAGTAAACCAGGCCAACACACTCAGGCCTCTCACGCCAAGCTGTCATATATCATCCTCATCAGTTCCCCATCGTCTGTGTCAGTGGAGGCTGCTGAGGGGAGAATGGCTCATAATAATGGCTGAAACGGAGTAAAAGTAATAGCGTCAAACACATGGCATTTGTATTTTGTATTGCCAAGGCAGCAGCTACTCTTCCTTGGGTCTGGCAAGATTAAAGCAGTTAAACAATTTTAAAAACATTACAATACATTCATTACAGAATTCACAACACACTAAGTGTGTGCCCTCAGGCCCATACTCCATTACCACATATCTACAACGCAAAATCCATGCGTACTTGTGTGTATGTTATTTATGTGTTTGTATGCATGTGTCTATGTTTTTGTTACTTCACAGTCCGCGCTGTTCCTTAACATGGTAGCCATGTGTGTGATGTATTTGATACCATTCCGCTCCTGCCATTACCACGAGCTCGCCCTCCCCAATTAAGATGCTACCAACCACCTTTGGTGTGTGTGTGTGTATGATGTTTATGATGAGTGTGTCCTATGGTGTGGAGGACATAAGCAGGTCACACACACACACGTGCCTCAGTCAACTCGCAGCAGACCAAGAGGATTAATTTAATGAGCTGTCGGATGCTTGTCCTCGGTGGCCCTCGTTACGAGGCTCGTGTAGAGGAATCTCCATTTGACTGCCGCCTGCCGTAACTAATTGACTTATTTTGCCAGCCTAAGCAGTACTGAAAGCTCTCATATTTCATATTTATCTATTTTCTGAGGAGGAAACGTCAGACAACTTCAGCGATAAGACATAAGAGCGATGCATCCTCAGAATACCTGCCTGGGGGGCTGACACTTCAAACACTATTCCGTCCAGTGTACCCGATGTTCCCGACGCCATATGTGCCACCATTTTGTCTTCATTTACTGTTTTAGTAAGCAACTCTTACAACTTTAATAGCTCAAGACAGCGCATATGTGCAATTCACCCACAGAATGTTATCTGCTAACTGAGATATCTCTTTATCTCTCTAAGTGCATTATCTTTTATCAAGATTAAAGAGATTATCTTTTTTCCCTGTCACGTCCCCCTCCCCTGCTCACCTGGCGCAGTAATGACTACATCAATCAAACTCTGTTAGACTGTCAGACTTTGAGACTGTGTCAAACTGTGCTAGACTGTGTGACCCTATATTAGTGAGACTGTGTAAGACTACAAATCAAATGACATTTTATTGGTCACATACACATATTTAGCATATTATTGTGGGTGTACTGAAATGCTTGTGTTCCTAGCTCCAACAGTGTATTAGTATCTAACAATTTACAACAATACGCAAATCTAAAAGTAAAAGAAGGATTGTTTATTGTTTTTGTCTGCATCATATAAATAAAGGAATATGTACGCTCAGTACGCTGCACCTTGGTTCTCTTCTTTCAACGGCCGTGACCACAAAAGGACCAAGCAGCATGGTAAAGAGGATCCTGGACGGTAAGGGACCCTGGAGGCAGGCTGGGGAGTATCGCCGTCCAAAGGAGGAGATAATGGCAGCGAAGGAGGAGCGAGCGGCGGCAATATGAGGAGGAATGTCAGTGAAGCAGGCACGAGAGGCACGGGGAATTTGGCTGAGTCAGGTTGGGTTGGAGACCTGAGCCAACTCCCCGTACTTACCTTGGTGAGCATCGTACTGGTCATGCACCGTGTTATGCGGTGGAAGGCACGGTGTCTCCAGTGAGCGTTCACATCCCAGCTCCCCGCATCTGCCGGGCTAGTGTGAGCATCCAGCCAAGACAGATGGTGCCGGCTCAGCACGCCTGGTCTCCAGTGTGTCTCTTCGGCCCAGGATATCCTGCGCCGGCTCTGCGCACTGTGTCTCCGGTACATCTGCACAGCCCAGTGCATCCTGTGCCAGTGCATTTGCAGGGCGAAGATAACCACCCAGCCAGGACAGGTTTTGCAGGCTCTAAGCTCGAGACCTCCAGTGCGCCTCCACGGCCCAGTGTATCCGGCCAAGGACAAAGCCTCCTGTATGTCTCCCCAGCCTGGTGAGTCCTGTGCCTGCTCCCAGAGCCAGGCCTCCTGTGTCTCTCCACTCCAGTGATGATCCATGACAAGAAGCCTCCAGTGATGATCCATGGCAAGAAGCCTCCAGTGATGATCCATGGCACGAAGCCTCCTGTGCTGACCAGCGACGGCCTCCGGTCAGGAGCCCCCAGCGAGGGTGCCCAGTCCGGGGCCCGCGGCGAGGGCGCACCAGTCCGGTGCCTGCGACGAGGGTGCCCAGTCCGGGGCCCGCGACGAGGGTCCCCAGTCCAGAGTCAGGAAGTTAAAGCTTGGTCGCAAATGGGTCTTCCAAATGGACAATGACCCCAAGCATACTTCCAAAGTTGTGGCAAAATGACTTAAGGACAACAAAGTAAAGGCATTGGAGTGGCCATCACAAAGCCCTGAAACGTTTGACCCAAGTTAAACAATTTAAATGCAATGCTACCAAATACTAATTGAATGTATGGAAACTTCTGACCCACCTGGCCTGTCATGAAATAAATAAAACCTGAAATAAATCATTCACTTTACTATTATTATGACATTTCACATTCTTAAAATAAAGTGGTGATCCTAACTGACCTAAGACAATGATTTTTTACTCTGATTAAATGTCAGGAATTGTTTAAAACTGAGTTTAAATGTATTTTGCTAAGGTGTATGTAAACTTCCGACCTCAACTGTATATAGGGTAGCAGCCTCTAAGTTTAGCTGTTTCCTGAAGTCCATGACAGGCGCCTTCATTTTGTTGACATTTTTCTGGCACCACTCCTCCAGGGCCCTCACCTCCTCCCTGTAGGCTGTCTTATCATTGTTGGTAATCAGGCCTACTATTGTTGCATCGTCTGCAAACTTGAAGATTGAGTTGGAGATGTGCGTGGCTCTGCAGTCATGGGTGAACATGGAGTATAGGAGGGGCTGAGCACGCACCCTTGTGGTGCCCCTGTGTTGAGGATCAGTGAAGTGAAGGGGTTGTTTCCTACCTTCACCACCTGGGTGAGTCCCATCAGGAAGTCCAGGACCCAGTTGCACAGGGTGGGGTTCAGAACCAGGGCCCAGAGCTTAATGATGAGCTTGGAGGGTACTATGGTGTTGAAGGCTGCGCTATAGTCAATGAAGAGCATTCTTATGTAGGTATTCCTCTTGTCCAGATGGGATTGGGCAGTGTGCAGTGCGGTGGCAATTGCATCGTCTGTGTATATATTGGGGCGGTAAGCAAATTTAAGGGGGTCTACGGTTTCAGGTAATGTAGAGGTCATATGATCCTTAACTAGCCTATCAAAGCACTTCATGATGACTTAAGTGAGTGTTACGAGGCGATAGTCATTTAGTTCAGTTACTGATCAAAACAATCTTGAAACATGGATTCCAATTGGTCAGACCAGCGCTGAATAGACCTTAGCACGGGTAATTCCTTTTTGAGTTTCTGCCTATAGAAAGGGAGGAGCAAAATGGAGTCGTGCTCTGATTTGACGAAGGGAGGGTGGGGGAGGGCCTTATAGGCATCTCAAAAAGGGGAATAACAGTGGCCTAGTGTTTTTCCAGAGCGAGTATTACAGTCAGTGTTGATAGAACTTTGGTAGCATTTTCCTCAAATTTACTTTGTTAAAACCCCCAGCGACAATAGATGTGGCTTCAGGATATGTGGTATGTGGTCTCTTGGGAGGTAATACGATCGGCATTTGATTGAGGTATTTTAGGTCGGGTGAACTGAACAAAAGGACTTCTGTAAGTTTCTGTAAGTTATCACATTCACACCATGAGTAGTTAATCATGAAACATACACCACTGCCTTTCTTCTTCCCAGAGAGTACTTTATTCCTGTCTGCTTGATGAACTGAGAACCCAGCTGGCTGTATGGACAAGATGGCGCCGGAGGAGATGGCCGCCGTTTTAGGGTCTCCTAACCAATTGTGCTGTTATGTGTTTTATTCGCGATATTTGTAAATTATTTTGTACATAATGTTTCTGCAACCGTATCTTACAGCAGAAAAGAGCTTCTGGATATCAGGACAGCGATCACTCACCTCGTATTAGACAAAGATTTCTTCAACAACAGCAGCAAGCAGGACTCACACGATATTCTCCAAACAACCCACAAGGCAGACATCCCAATTATTCGCAAGAGGAAGCGACGCAGAGGAAGAAGAGCCGGATGCCTCGTCCGGACCCGCAGAAGGCGAGTAGAAAAGCTGCTGTTACTGTCAATATTACTCTCCAACATGCAATCATTGGACAATAAACTGGACGAGGTAGGATCACAAATATCCTACCAACGGGACATAAAAAACTGTAATATCCTATGCCTCATGGAATCGTGGCTGAATGACGACATGGATATTCAGCTAGCGGGATACACGCTGCATTGGCAGGATAGAACAGCACTCTCCGGTAAGACGAGGGGGGAGCGGTTTGCATATTTGTAAACAACAGCTGGAGCACAAAATCTAAGGAAGTCTCTAGATTTTGCTCGCCTGAAGTTGAGTATATTGTGATAAACTGCAGGCCACACTACTTGCCTAGAGAGTTCTCAGCTATACTTTTCGTGGCTGTTTATTTACCACCACAGACAGATGCTGGCACTAAGACCGCACTCAGTCAGCTGTATAAGGAAATAAGCAAACAGGAAACCACTCACCCAGAGGCTACGCTCCTAGTAGCCGGAAACTTTAATGCAGGGAAACTTAAATCTGTTCTACCAAATCTCTATCAACATGTTAAATGTGCAACCAGAGGGGGAAAAAAATCTAGATCACCTGTACTCCACACACAGAGATGCGTACAAAGCTTTCCCTCGCCCTCCATTTGGTAAATCCGAGCACAACTCTATCCTCCTGATTCCTGCTTACAAGCAAAAATTAAAGCAGGAAGCACCAGTGACTCGGTCTATAAAAAAATGGTCAGATGAACCAGATGCTAAACTACAGGACTTCTTTGCTATCACAGACTGGAACATGTTCCGGGATTCTTCCGATGACATTGAGGAATACACCACATCAGTCACTGGCTTTATCAATAAGTGCATTGAGGACGTCGTCCCCACAGTGACTGTACGTACATACCCCAACCAGAAGCCATGGATTACAGGCAACATTCGCACTGAGCTCAAGGGTAGAGCTGCCGCTTTCAAGGTGCGGGACTCTGACCCGGAAGCTTACAAGAAATCCCGCTATGCCCTGCGACGAACCATCAAACAGGCAAAGCGTCAATACAGGGCTAAGATTCAATCATACTACACCGGCTCCGACGCTCGTCGGATGTGGCAGGGCTTGCAAACTATTACAGACTACAAAGGGAAGCACATGCACAAGCTGCCCAGTGACACGAGCCTACCAGACGAGCTAAATCACTTCTATGCTCGCTTCAAGGCAAGCAACACTGAGGCATGCATGAGAGCATCAGCTGTTCCGGACGACTGTGTGATCACGCTCTCCATAGCCGACGTGAGTAAGACCTTTAAACAGGTCAACATTCACAAGGCTGCGGGGCCAGACGGATTACCAGGACGTGTGCTCCGGGCATGTGCTGACCAACTGGCAGGTGTCGTCACTGACATTTTCAACATGTCCCTGATTGAGTCTGTAATACCAACATGCTTCAAGCAGACCACCATATTCCCTGTGCCCAAGAACACAAAGGCAACCTTCCTAAATGACTACAGACCCGTAGCACTCACGTCCGTAGCCATGAAGTGCTTTGAAAGGCTGGTAATGGCTCACATCAACACCATTATCCCAGAAACCCTAGACCCACTCCAATTTGCATACCGCCCAAACAGATCCACAGATGACGCAATCTCTATTGCACTCCACACGGCCCTTTTCCACCTGGACAAAAGGAACACCTATGTGAGAATGCTGTTCATTGACTACAGCTCAGCGTTCAACGCCATAGTACCCTAAAAGCTCATCACCAAGCTAAGGATCCTGGGACTAAATACCTCCCTCTGCAACTGGATCCTGGACTTCCTGACAGGCCGGCCCTAGGTGGTTAGGGTAGGTAGCAACACATCTGCCACGCTGATCCTCAACACTGGAGCTCCCCAGGGGTGCGTACTCAGTCCCCTCCTTGTACTCCCTGTTCACCCACGACTGCATGGCCAGGCACGACTCCAACACCATTAAGTTTGCTGACGACACAACAGTGGTAGGCCTGATCACCAACAACGACGAGTCAGCCTATAGGGAGGAGGTCAAAGACCTTGCCGCGTGGTGCCAGAATAACCTATCCCTCAATGTAACCAAGACTAAGGAGACGATTGTGGACTACAGGAAAACGAGCACCGAGCACGTCCCCATTCTCATTGACGGGGCTGTAGTGGAGCAGGTTGAGAGCTTCAAATTCCTTGGTGTCCACATCAACAACAAACTAGATTGGTCAAAACACATCAAGACAGTCGTGAAAAGGGCACGACAAAGCCTATTCCCCCTCAGGAAACTAAAAAGATTTGGCATGGGTCCTGAGATCCTCAAAAGGTTCTACAGCTGCAATATCGAGAGCATCCTGACCAGTTGCATCACTGCCTGGTACGGCAATTGCTCGGCCTCCGACCGCAAGGCACTTCAGAGGGTAGTGCATGCGGCCCAGTACATCACTGGGGCAAAGCTGCCTGCCATCCAGGACCTCTACACCAGGCGATGTCAGAGGAAGGCCCTAAAAATTGTCAAAGACCCCAGCCACCCCAGTCATAGACTGTTCTCTCTACTACCGCATGGCAAGCGGTATCGGAGTGCCAAGTCTAGGACAAAAAGGCTTCCCAACAGTTTTTACCCCCAAGCCATAAGACTCCTACCAGGACTATTTGCATTTTTGGCACCATTGGTTAGAGCCTGTAAGTAAGCATTTCACTGTAAGGTTTACACCTGTTGTATTCGGCGCACGTGACAAATAAACTTTGATTTGATTTGACAGTATATTCCGAGAGAGCCATGATTCCATGAAACTGTAAGGACAGAGGCTGGGAGACGAGAAGTAAGTACAGGGAGTGAACATTTAATAAATAACGAACATGAAACGAAACACGGACAGCGTCTGGACAGGGGAATCAAAATGACATTAATGCTGACATGGGGAACAGACAGATATAGAGGGGACAATCAACAAAGTGAAGTCCAGGTGAGTCCAATGAAGCGCTGTTGCGCATAATGATGGTGACAGGTGTGTGTAATGATGGGCTGCCTGGAGAGGGGGAGCAGGAGCAGGCGTGACAGAAACAGAGTATGTTACCGTCTCTGATGTCTCTCTGGAAGGAGATCCTCGCCATGAGCCCGTTTACTGACTGAGACTGTACTCGAAGTGGTGGATGGTGTGCACGCCTCCTGAGTTGGACTAAAAGTCCACTCCGAATACCTCTTCTCTGCCGAATACCTCTTGGATAAGTTCAATTGCCCTGGGGGGTTACGAACAAAGGATACAATTTGGGAAAGTCGTATTCCTGGACATAATGCTGGTGAGATACCGTCAATCTGATATTTAAAAGTATTTCCTGCTGTATGTAATAACACAAAAAACTTTTGAAATAACACACAAAAAAACAAAGTCCTGCAAAGTTGCTTAGGAGCAGAGCTGCCAAATATGCCGTCACCTTCTTACTGTGTGACTGTAAGACTGCTCTGTGCACTGTGTGAGTGTAAGACTGTGCTTGACTCTCCTAGACTTTGTAAGACAGATTGTTAGATTATGTGAAACATTGTTCTAGAAGCACCAAGTCTGGAACCAACAGAACCCTGAACAGCTTCTACACCCAAACCATTATGGAGACGTAATTTATAGATCGGCGGATAAGGGTGCTTTCGAGCGGCTACGTTTTCTTTACCATTCGGCCATCAGATTTGCCACCAATGCTCCTTATAGGACACATCACTTCTCTCTATACTCCTCTTTAAACTGGTAATCACTGTATACCTGTCACAAGACCCACTCCCCCTATCTGAGATACCTACTGCAGCCCTCATCCTCCACATACAACACCCATTCTGCCAGTCACATTCTGTTAAAGGTCCACAAAGCACACACTTCCCTGGGTCGCTCCTCTTTTCAGTTTGCTGCAGCTAGCGACTGGAACAAGCTGTTTTATATCCATCATTTCATTCAAAGACTCAATCATGGACACTCTTACTGATTGTTGTGGTTGCTTCGCGTGATGTATTGTTGTCTCTACCTTCTTGCCTTTGTGGTCTTGTCTGTGCCCAATAATGTTTGTACCACGTTTTGTGCTGCTACCATGTTGTGTTTTCATGTGTTGCTGCTTTGCTATGTTGTTGTCTTAGGTCTCTCTTTATGTAGTGTTGTGGTGTCTCTCTTGTCATGATATGTGTTTTGTCCTATATCTTTTTTTAAATCCCAGCCCTGTCCACCCAGGAGGCCTTTTGCCTTTTGGTAGGATGTCATTGTAAATAAGAATTTATTCTTAACTGATATGCCTACTTAAATAAAAAATAAGACTGCCAAATAGTTAACCAAATAGCTACCCGGACTATCTGCATTGACCTTTTTTTTAAGTAACTTTTTTGTTTACTGTCACCTTATTTCTAGGTATATGTGTATATCTGCCTCAATTACCTCATATCAACTCGCTATTAGTACCCCGTGTATATAGCCAAGTTCTCATTACTCATTGTCATTTATTATGAATTGTATTATTACGTTTTACTTTTCCATTATCTCTCTATTTTCTTACTCTCTGCATTGTTGGGAAGGACCCTAAGTAAGCCTTTCACTGTTAGTCTGCAACTGTTGTTTATGAAGCATGTGACCAATACCATTTGATAGAATATGTAAAGTAGACTTTGAGACAAAAGACACAACCTCCCTCACACAGCTTCTAAAATCGGCCTTATTGACTTAAGTGCAGTTTAATTTGCTTACCAGAGAGGGAAGTTAAGTTCCTCTTATCTATTCAAGAAGACTCTGGGCTGTTGCCACATCCACCTTAATTTAGGGAGGAACTTCTGCCACTTGTCTTTATTATAAAGGGAAAAGGTCCGTTCTCTCTCGCTCTTGCTCTCTCTCTCTCACACTTTCTCTGCTTTCTCTGATGCAGTAGATCGTCCTAAGAGCAATTCTGGCCTAATACGTTAAGAGTTAGCCAGGACGCTAACTGCTAGGTACTGGCCACTAGCTCTGGAGCTGAGATTCAGTTTTATTAGATCAGTATTGTGTCTTGAGAACATAAAATGTGACAGTTAAAGGGAAAAACATGGATCATATCTAGTGGAAAATCGATAGCGGGTACGAGGATGTAGCAATGTGTATCGTGTGCATGCAGTAGGCATTATGTCTTGTTTCTTTTGCTGGATTATCACCAGACAAGTCTTATTACTATGATACAGTTGTAGTACTGGACAGGACGAGAGGGAACACACACAGAAGGTGGAGAGAGCCTGGAGGGATGACAGACATGAGGATATAAGTGCATAGACACATAAAAGCATACACACGCACATGAATGAACTTGCGCAACCCCCCCACCACACACATCCACATGGATAACCCTCACCCCCTTTATGTAACATACGTTAGGCGGTTAGGGAGTGGTGATGGATTGACAGGATAATTGAAGTGTAGCTGGGCTGTGTTCCCTGTGCTAGATGGAGTGCTACAAATGAAAGGCAAACAGGCAGAACAGTTAGAGTAGAGGGCAAGAGGGCTGGCTGTACGCCCACTCACTCAACCCTACAACCCCACCAGAGGAGGACGAGAGGAGAGAGGGGGATCAGCGGAGAGACTGATGGAGGAACAGGGGAGGAGAGGTGGTTGGGAAGGAGAGGAGAGATGGCAGGGTGGAGAGAGAGAGATTTTTTTTTAACCTTTTATTTAACTAGGCAAGTCAGTTAAGGAAAAAAGTATTATTTACAATGATGGCCTACCCCAGCCAAACCCGGATGATGCTGGGCCAATTGTGCATCGCCCTATGGGACTCCCAATCACTGCCGGATGTGATACAGACTGGGAGGGGGAGGAGAGCTGTGTGGGTAGAGGGTATGAAATAGAGGGACAGGGGAGACAGCGAGAGGGAGGAGTGGAAGAGAGATTGATGGTGAGGAGGGAGAGACTGAGAAGACTCTGAGTGGAGGAGCGTAGAGACTGACTGGGGGAGGAGAGGAAAGATGGAGAGAGGCGGAGGAGAGACTGACAGTGGCTGAGCTTGTAATTACTTGTTTTTCACCATGGGGTCATGCACTGTACCTGGAAAATTGGAATATACTGTCGGGTCCATGAATGGGTTTCTATGAGTCCAGAGGAAGTATCTATCTATAATCTACTTAAACTAGGCATTTAGCATACCTACATTCATACCAGTATCAGACCATCAGATTTATTTCTCTACTTTAGATCTTTGTATGGTAATATATAGTCCATATACACTGTGTACAATCATGCTCTTTCCATATGACAGACTGACCAGGTGAATGCTATGATCCCTTATTGATGCTATGATCCCTTATTGCCTTTGAACAAGGTATGGTAGTAGGTGCCAGGCGCACCGGTTTGACTGTGTCAAAAACTGCAATTCAGCTGGGTTTTCATGCTCAACAGTTTTCCGTGTGTATCAAGAATGGTCCATCACCCAAAGTACTTCCAGCCAAATTGACACAACTGGAGGTATTGGAGTCAACATCGGCCAGCATCCCTGTGGAAGGCTTTCGACACCTTGAAGTCCATTTCCGACAAATTAAGGCTATTCCCAATTTTGTTTTACACTCAGTGTATATACAGTTAGTCGGACGTTTACATACACCTTAGCCAAATATATTTAAACTCATTTATTTAAACTCAGTTTTTCTCAATTCCTGACATTTAATCCTAGTAAATATTCCCTGTTTTAGGTCAGTTAGGATCAGCACTTTATTTTAAGAAGGTGAAATGTCAGAATGATAGTAGAAGGTATTAGCAGAATGATTTATTACAGCTTTTATTTCTTTCATCACATTCCCAGTGGGTCAATTTACATACACTCAATTAGTATTTGGTAGTATTACCTTTATATTGCTTATCTTGGGTCAAATGTTTCGGGTAGCCTGTTGGGTGAATTTTGGCCCATTCCTCTTGACAGAGCTGGTGTAACTGAGTCAGGTTTGTAGGCCTCCTTGCTCGCACACACTTTTTCAGTTCTGCCCACACATTGTCTGTAGGATTCAGGGCTTTGTGATGGCCACTCCAATACCTTGACTTTCTTGTCCATTTTGCCACAACTTTGGAAGTATGTAGGGGTCATTGTCCATTTGGAAGACCCATTTGCGACCAAGCTTTACCTCCCTGACTGATGTCTGATGTCAATATATCCACATAATTTTCTTTCCTCATGATGTCATCTATTTTGTGAATTGCACAAGTCCTTCCTGCAGCAAAGCACCCCCACAACATGATGCTGTCACCAATGTGCTTCTCGGTTGGGATGGTGTTCTTCGGCTTGCAAGCCTCCCCCTTTTTCCTCCAAACATAACAATGATCATTATGGCCAAACTGTTTTATTTTTGTTTCATCAGACCAGGGGACATTTCAAAAAGTATGATTATTGTCCCCATGTGCAGGTTGCAAACCATAGTCTAGCTTTTTTATGGCGGTTTTGGAGTAGTGGTTTCCTCCTTGCTGAGCGGCCTTTCAGGTTATGTCGATGTAGGACTCGTTTTACTGTCGATATAGATACTTATGTACCTGTTTCCTCCTGCATCTTCACAAAGTCCTTTGCTGTTGTTCTGGGATTGATTTGCACTTTTCACACCAATGTATGTCCATCTCTTGGAGACAGAACGTATCTCCTTCCTGAGCGGTATGACGGCTGCGTTGGCCCATGTTGTTTACACTTGCGTACTATTGTTTGTACAGATGACCGTGGAACCTTCAGGCGTTTGGAAATTGCTCCCAAGGATGAACCAGACTTGTGGAGGTCTGCAATTTGTTTTCTTAAGTCTTGGCTGATTTTCTTTTGATTTTCCCATGATGTCAAGCAAAGAGGCACTGAGTTTGAAGGTAGGCCTTGAAATACATCCACGGGTACACCTGCAATAGGCTAATTGACATCATTTTAGTAAATCAGAAGCTTCTAAAGCCATGACATAATTTTCTGGTATTTTCCAAGCTGTTTAAAGGCACAGTCAGTTGTGATATAGTGAATTATAAGTGACATAATCTGTCTGTAAACAATTGTTGGAAAAATTACTTGTGTCATACACAAAGAAGATGTCCTAACCGACTTTCCAAAACTATAGTTTGTTAATAAGAAATGTGTGAAGTGGTTGAATAACGAGTTGAAATGACTCCAACCTAAGTGTATGTAAACTTCCGACTTCAACTTTAAATATGCAGTATATTGTTTTTTGGAGACTAAAATATATGCTACTATATCTCTATATTATATTCCATACATTCAGATCTGTCTGACAGTGGACCTTGGGTGAATGTAAATGGGATCCATTCTAGCCATCCTCTATCCCTCACATGAATTTACACAGCTAGGCATCCATTTTGGGTCTGGGATTTGCCCTCTGCTCTGCCAGTGTGGTAATGGTCTCCTCCGGGTGCATCCCACAAGTGGCAGAATATGTGCAGACTTTCTCTCTTTCAATTGCTACAGTATCTCTCTCTCTCTCTTTCTCTCTCTTTAACCCAGTCTTTCATTCCTCAACCTATTCCCCCTTCCTCTCTCTTGCCTTCCCTGTCACTTCCTCCACTCTACTTCCTCCCCTCCCATCCAGTCCTGACCTCTGTCTGTCTGTAACCATGTGGAGTGTGACTATAGGGCTGGATGTGATTGCAGAGCAAGTCCCTGTGGGCAGGACAGACAGACAGGGGGGCACGGTGCCTCTGCGGCAGGAGGGGACCTCATTAAGACTCCTCACTCACGTTGGAGCAGTGGGCCGTCCTGTGTTTGGAGGGTTGGGGATTGTGCGTGTGTGTGTCTGTGTGTTGGGTGAAAAACATACGAAATGCCCTTACGTGATTACTTTTTGCAAATCCAAACAGTTTTCCACATTGATTCAACATCGTCACATTACATTTTTGGGAAGCAGCATTGATTCAACCAGTTTTTGTCCAGTGGGGTGTGTGTACAGTATGTTGAGAGAGAAAATCCAAATATGTATGTTGTATTTTATGTTTGATGTATAGCTTTTCGTGTATTACCAAGCTCTCACTGAAATAAGGGAACCTTTGTGGATTGATGTTTGGCTTGATGTTTGGCTTGATGGAAATAGTTCATTATTTTGTATCTCTTTTCTCTTTCATGTGCCGTGGACCTGTGCCACCATCAATCTGCACTGATTTAGGTAAGAAAGCCATTTTAGCATTCCATTCTTCGTGTGTGTGCCTGTGTGCGCTCCCCTGTATGTGTGTGTCTGTATCTGAGTGACAGACAGAGGCTGGTAAGGGATTGTGCTCCCCAGCATGTTGACAGTGAAGATGGCAGTTCATTAATCCGGCCTAAATCCCTCCAAAGTAACTCAAGTGTGGATTCTATTTTCACATTTCCTATTAGTTCCTCTTTGTGGATTAAGCAGCGCGGTTCACAGGCGAGCGGCCAGCTCTAGCCCCGTGCCCAGTACATCTTATAACTATAATTGGCTTGTAATGGATTTGGGTTCGCCTTTGCATCAGTGATACGGCTAGATCTGACAGGGGAAAAGACGACTGCTTTCGAGCCTCAATTTTTTTTCAATATGTTTTTTATATGTTGGTGCCTCAGGTTTTGGGATAATTCCTCTCATCTTGACACAATGTCATTTTTATTCCTGTGGTGGGGAATGTGGTGGTGGCGAGGAGGGCATGCAGAAGGGACGTGACGGGCCTGGAGATTAAACATGTCAGGTGTCAGCCAGCCTAGGGCCTCTGTCACCACCTCTGTTTCTACCGCTACCGCCAAGATCCCCCTTCGGATTTAGCTGCTGTTCTCTCTCTCTTCCTCAAACACACACACACACACACACACACACACACACACACACACACACACACACACACACACACACACACACACACACACACGAATGGTACCTCCAGCAGTATTCAACAGCATACTAACAGCATTACTAATACCTAGAAAAATATATTTTTTTTATTTAACTAGGCAAGACAGTTAAGAACAAATTCTAATTTACAATGACAGCCAACGCTGGACCAATTGTGCATCGCCCTAAGGACTCCCAATCACGGCCGCTTGTGATACAGGCTGGAATTGAACCAGGGTCTGTAGTGACACCTCCAGCACTGAGATGCTGTGCATTAGATCGCTGCGCCACTCGGTAGCCACATGGCAGAACCCGTGAAAAATGTAACTTGCTGTGATTAATTAATCACGTTTAATAGCAAATTCATTATTTGCTCAAATTGAACTGTTATTTAGGATTTTTTCAAACAAAAATCTTGAATATTGCCGTTTTCCTTTTGTCCAAAGTAGCGGTAGCAAAATCTGGTAAATTGATCAACACACTTTCTTTACCTTCAAAGTCAACTTGTTTTGATAATGCATTGTTGTTTTTAGTTGTATAGATTAAATATTTTGGATCTTTTCATTGTATTTTGAACTCTTTCAGACAATGCGCAAAACAAATTATTAACTTGAGTTTACTGACTAACTCTGACAGCGCTAATTTTAACATGTTAAAATGGATAAATAAGGAGACACTGAGTGCTAGCTTCTCTGTTCTTTTCACTGGGCTTCTTTCAACGATCACTGTAAAGAGAGAGGTGTGACCCTGCAGCATTAACACTCCTATTGGATGGCTCACACTTGAATTATTATACTTGGGTAGGCGAAGTTACCTTTTTACAGAATGGCATTACAGAATTTTATATTCCATATGTGGAAACATTGCTACTGCAACATGTTAACACCACCTTTTCACGAGTGAGGAGAATAACACTTATCCACCATCGCATGTGAACTTGCAATTCCAAATGTGAAAGTTAGATTTTCATGTGAATGTTTCTTACATGTGAAACTAAAAATTATATTTTAAAATGGGGAGTTTTCTTACATGTGAAACTGCAAATGTAAGTTTTTAAGGTGATTTGTTTTTTACATGTGAAAATGCAATTCCATATGTGAAAGTGATATTTTCACAGAAGTTTTTTTTATATGTAAACTGCAAATTAGATTTCCACTTGATTGATTTTCACATGTGAACTTGTAATGGTGTGTTTTTTTTGTGTGTATATTTCATATATATTTTAATCTCACTTTCCATCTACGGACTGAATATACTCTCCTGCAACCCGCCTCACCCTATGTGGTACGGATCTGCTATTTTTATACTTTACTAGCTAGTTGTCAGTTAGCCACTGCTAGCGGTCTTCACCGGCCAGCCTCAGCTCGGTCAGTACCTGCCAGTCTGCACAGCGCGATATCAACCCAGAGCATATCAGACTGCTTTTTCTCTACCATATCTCCGGATTCCTACCGCAAGCTCTGAACCTTTACACCGGATCATCGCAGCTAGCTAGCTGCTATCTGAGTGGCTACTTCTGGCTAACGTCTCTGTCCCGAAGCAAGCACCAGTTACCCTTGAGTTAGCCTCGAGCTTGGCCCATCTCCCGACTTGCCGAATAGGTTCACCAGCTAATTCTTGGGCTACCATACATATTTTGCCAATTGGCCTGGAACCTATACTGCCGACACAGAGCCCCACCGATCTATCATGACTGGTCTGCCGACGTAATCGTCCGAGGTGGTTTCAACAGGCTCTTCCGTTGCGACATGGCCGAAGGCCCATCTGCTAGCCCTGGCCCAATAGCTGTCTGAATCGCCATGTCTCCAGCTCGCCTAGCGTAGTAGCGACTACTGAATCGGCTCCCTGACTCAACTATTGCTACTCATTGGACCCTATGATCCCTCGGCTACACATGTCTCTCCCTAATGTCAATATTCCTTGTCTATGGCTGTTTTGGTTAGTGATTATTGTCTTATTTCACTGTAGAGCCCCCAGCCCTGCCCAATATGTCTTAGATAACCCTTTTGTCCCAACCCCCACCCATGCGCTGACCTCACCTGGCTTAACTGGTGCCTCTAGAGACAAAATATCTCTCTCATCGTCACTCAATGCCTAGGTTTACCTCCACTGTACTCACATCCTACCATACCCTTGTCTGTACATTATGCCTTGAATCTATTCTTCCACGCCCAGAAGTCTGCTCCTTTTACTCTCTGTTCTGAACGCACTAGACAACCAGTTCTTATAGCCTTTAGCCGTACCCTTATCCCACTCCTCCTCTGTTCCTCTGGTGATGTAGAGGTTAACCCAGGTCCTGCAGCCCCCAGCACCACTCCCATTTCCCAGGCGCTCTCATTTGTTGACTTCTGTAACCGTTAAAGCCTTGGTTTCATGCATGTTAACATCAGAAGCCTCCTCCATCAGTTTTGTTTTATTCACTGCTTTAGCACACTCTGCAAAGGAAGGCCACTCCGCTTAGGAAGGCCACCAAAACTCCTGATTTTTCCATCCCCAACAACAACATTTTCCGACAAGATAGAACTGCGAAAGGGGACAGAGTTGCAATCTACTGCAGTGATAGCCTACAGAGTTCTGTCATACTATCCAGGTCTGTACCCAAACAATTCATGCTTCTACTTTTAAAAATCCACCTTTCCAGAAACAAGTCTCTCACCATTGTCGCTTGTTATCAACCCCCCTCAGCCCCCGGCTGTGCTCTGGACACCATATGTGAATTAATTGCCCCCATCCATCTTGAGAGTTTGTACTGTTAGGTGACCTAAACTGGGATATGCTTAACACCCCGGACGTCCTACAATCTAAGCTAAATGCCCTCAATCTCACACAAATTATCAAGGAACCTACCAGGTATAACCCTATATCATCCTGAGCAACTTTCCCTCTAAATATACTTCTGCTGTCTTCAACTAGGATCTCAGCGGTCACTGGCTCATTGCCTGCATCCGTAATGGTCGTCGGTCAAACCAACACCCCTCATCACTGTCAAACGCTCCCTTAAACACTTCAGCGAGCAGGCCTTACTAATCAACCTGGCACGTGTATCCTGGAAGGATATTGACCTCATCCCATCAGTAGAGGATGCCTGGTTGCTCTTTAAAAGTGCTTTCCTCACTATCTTAAATAAGCTAAACTAAGAACAGATATAGTCCTTGGTTCACCCCAGACTTGACTCCCCTTGACCAGCACATAAACATCCTGTGGCGTTCTGCATTAGCAT
The DNA here is from genome assembly GCF_045791955.1 of Oncorhynchus clarkii lewisi. Classification (NCBI taxonomy): domain Eukaryota; kingdom Metazoa; phylum Chordata; class Actinopteri; order Salmoniformes; family Salmonidae; genus Oncorhynchus; species Oncorhynchus clarkii. The sequence goes on along the minus strand of NC_092151.1, from coordinate 24,325,113 downwards.
CTAATAGGCCCCTCGATATGCAACTCTTCAGGGAAGTTAGGAACCAATATACACAGTCCGTTAGGAAAGCTAAGGCTAGCTTTTTCAAACAAACTTGCCCAAGACCCCCCCCCCCCCCCCCCCGCTTCTCTGTCACCCAAATCCAGACAGCTGATGTTCTGAAAGAGCTGCAAAATCTGGATCCCTACAAATCACCTGGGCTAGACAATCTGGATTATCTGCCGCAATTGTTGCAACCCCTATTACTAGCTTGTTCAACCTCTCTTTCGTATCATCTGAAATCCCCAAAGATTGGAAAGCTGCCGCGGTCATCCCCCTCTTCAAAGGGGGATACACTCTGGACCCAAACAGTTACAGACCTATTTCCATCCTGCCCTGCCTTTCTAAAATCTTTGAAAGCCAAGTTAAAAAACAGATCACCAACCATTTTGAATCACACCTTCTCCACTATGCAATCTGGTTTCCGAGCTGGTCATGGGTGCACCTCAGCCACGCTCAAGGTCCTAAACGATATCATAACAATGAAAGACAGTACTGTGCAGCCGTCTTTATCGACCTGGCCAAAGCTTTCGACTGTCAATCACCACATTCTTATCGGCAGACTCAATAGCCTTGGTTTTTCAAATGACTGCCTCGCCTGGTTCACCAACTACTTCTCAGTCTAGTGTGTCAAATCGGAGGGCCTGTTGTCCAGACCTCTGGCAGTCTCTAGGGGGTGTCTCCGGGGTGCCACAGGGTTCAATTCTCGGGCCAACTCTTTTCTCTGTATATATCAATGATGTCACTCTTGCTGCTGGTGATTCTCTGATCCTCTACGCAGACGACACCATTCTGTATACATCTGGCCCTTCTTTGGACACTGTGTTAATCAACCTCCAAATGAGCTTCAATGCCATACAACACTCCTTCCGTGGCCTCCTACTGCTTTGAAATGCTGGTACAACTAAATGCATGCTCTTCAACCGATTTCCTGCCCGTACCCGCCCGCCCGACTAGCATCACTACTCTAGATGGTTCTGACTTAGAATATGTGGACAACCTCAAATACCTAGGTGTCTGGTTAGACTGTAAACTCTCCTTCCAGACTCACATTAAGCATCTCCATTCCAAAATTAAATCTAGAATCAGCTTCCTATTTTGCAACAAAGCCTCCTTCACTCATGCTGCCAAACATACCCTCGTTAAACTGATTATCCTACCAATCCTTGACTTTGGCGATGTCATTTACAGAATAGCCTCCAACACTCTACTCAGCAAACTGGATGTTGTCTATCACAGAGCAAATCCGTTTTGTCACCAAAGTCCCATATACTACCCACCACTGCGTCTTGTATACTCTCGTTGGCTTGCCCTCGCTACATATTCGTCGCCAAACCCACTGGCTTCAGGTCATCTGTAAGTCTTTGCTAGGTAAAGCCCAGTCTTATCTCAGCTCACTGGTCACCATAGCAACACCCATCCGTAGCACACGCTCCAGCAGGTATATTTCACTGGTCACCCACAAAGCCAACACTTCCTTTGGCCGCCTTTCCTTCCAGTTCTCTGCTGCCAATGACTGGAACAAATTGCAAAAATCACTGAAGCTGGAAACTCATATCTCCCCTCTAACTTAAAGCATGAGTTGTCAGAGCAGCTTAAAGATCACTGTACCTGTACACAGCCATCTCTAAATAGCACACCCAACTACCTCATCCCCATATTGTTATTTATCTCCTTGCTCCTTTGCACCCCAGTATCTGTACTTGCACATCTATCACTCCAGTGTTAATGCTAAATTGTAATTATTTTGCCTCTATGGCCTATTTATTTCCTTACCTCCCTAATCTTCTACATTTGCACACAATGTACATAGATGTTTTATTTTGTTATTGACTGTACATTTGTTTATCCCATATGTAACTCTGTTGTTGTTTTTGTCTCACTGCTTTGCTTTATCTTGGCCAGGTCGCAGTAGTAAATGAGAACTTGTTCTCAACTGGCCTACCTTGTTAAATAAACAATACACAAAAATACATTGAAATAAAATGAGTTAAACTCGACATGTGAAAACTGCTATTTAACATGTTAAAATGCGATTTCACATTTGAAGCTTACATACAGTACTGTAGCTGTGAAACACATGCCACCTCTAACACACACATACAAACCACTCTAATTACAACAACATACAGTTCCTCCCGTACATGACTTTCTTGCATCTGCTAGACAGATACTATACAACATGACACACAATAGACACACGACACCCACAACACACACTGATTCTAAGGTCAGAGGGTAATGGCAATACAGGTTACACCTACATGACTAAGCATGACAGAAAAGTTCTCTAACAGTTCCATAGCATGATTTGCTTGCCCTCCAGCTTCACAGAATGTCGTGAGATGCTGTGATATGTTCTATGGTTCATTTACATTCTGGCTGACCTCATAATCTAATGTTTTGATATTCACATGCACGCACACACGCACACACGCACACACACACACCACGGTGTAATGGTCCAGCCCAAACTAACGAGCCTGGAGGGTGCTACCTCGTTTACATCCCAGAGGTTGATGGTCCATAGCCAATTATCACTTGGACTAACTAGCTGGTCAATTAAGGATGCATGCTTATGTTCATTTAGATGCACCGCCATAGAAGATGCATGCAAATAGTGGAGAGGCATCATAATAAAACAGGGAGTGATGCAGGGAAGGCACACGGCAGAGAAGCAAGAGGTTGAAAGGCTAGTGTGTGTTTTCTGTCTGACGCTCTATGCCCCCTGTGGTTTGTGTGTATGTTCTGTACTATATGTCTATGTGTTGTTGTTTTTTTGCTCTCCAAACCATCTGTGTACTGTTAATTCAGTCAAAAATGTGTGCATGTGACGTTATTTGTTTGTGTTTTGAAATTAATATGTGTGTTCTGCGTGTCTGAGGTTTTGTCCTGGTTTTGGGCGAGAGCCTAGTGATCTCTATTTGTGGTCGTTAGCTTCCCCAGTGCCACTCTGTCACGGTCCAGTGGTCCAGCTGAACGCATGCGAAGGCCGTGTGACCAACACCTCGCCTTTTGTTTATCCTTCTCTCGTCTCTCCTTTGCTCTTCTCCTTCTTTCTTTTTCTCTCTCTTTCTCTGCCTCCTCTCCCTCTCTTTCTCTGTCTCTCTCATCATCTTTGTGTTTCTCTCTTTCTTATTAACCTAAAGTAGTAGACATAAAACGAACACCTGAATGGCGTTCCCTTCTTTCTGGTCCTGATGTAGAAAACACTTTTGGGGGAGGTTCTCTTCTGCACTGTTGAACCTATACAGTAACTTCTTAACATCCAAAAGCAGAAGTCGCATCACAGTCGCATCCATTTCCCCTGAAAAGCGGATGCATCTGATTGTTGCCGACACTCTGAGGGTGCGTTAGGGTGCACTAGAGAGCACATTCACTGTTCATTTGTAATGACTGCTCTGAATAGACCAAATGCATTACAAATCCCTACTGGGCAATAATTATGGCACAAAATAGAATGTGTTTATACCATATGGGGGAAATCATCTCAAATGATTCATTACTTTTTTGTTCTAAATATAAGTAATCATGTAGTCTTTAACGCATATGATGAGTGCTGGTTGATATTTGTATTTCATTATCATATGCATTATGAGTGAGTATTTAATTAGGCAGTTGTGTGTGTGTGTGTGTGTGTGTGTGTGTGTGCGCACGTGCACGTTTGTGTCAGTGTGTGTGTGAGGAATAAAGCAGTAGAAAGAGCCATTTCTAACAGGCATTTCACCTATACCCCCCCTGGCTACTTTAATCCAATCATGTGGCCAGTATCTGTGATCATGTCTTTATCCTTGACATATAATATTACATTTTTCAAACGATTTAATGATATTCAGTCTGTTGTAGAATGGTAATCACTCTCTTCCCTTCAGTAATTTAAGAGCAGGGAAGGCCACTGGCCAGTCCTATCGTGACTGTCGCCGACGTCTGTCACAGTAACATACCTGATTAATTTCTCCACCTCGCTCTTGATGCCCAGCATCACAGTCCCACCCTCAACCTCCTCCAACACTCTCTGTTTTCCTCCCTATGTGAAACTGCCTGCCTGGTGTAGCCTAAGTAAGTCAACTCCTTATTTTAATACCCCAATAGAGCCCATTATGATATGTACTGACTCTCCCTGTCCCCCTAATTACTATATACACACAGTGATTTCAGATCAAATCAATTTAGCTCCCATTAGCATCCTCCAACCTCCTCGTCCTTCCTTAGTGGTGGACCCCAGCGGTGATGCTAATGCTACCGGTAATGCGCTAGTCTCCTCCAACAGACTGCGGCAACCATACTGTGTTGCAAATGAAGAGCCACGTCATTATGATGAATGATTCGTTTGAGAGCAGCTACATTAAAGCTACATTAGCTAACCACCCCCCTCCTCCACCACAACCACCACCGCCCCTATGTCTTTCTATCCATCATACACCCCCCCCCCTGCATCAAGACTAACCACCAACTGTTTTAGTTCATCATTTATTTATGCATGGTATTTATTGTTGTTTTTATTTGGGTCTCGCTTTCTCCTATTAATCACTTGCTGAAACGCAGGGGATTGTTGCCTCTCACACTCTACCGCTCGGCCTCTTTCTTCCTCTCTAACTTTTGCTCACTCTTTTTCCCTTCCTTTGCTCATTTGCATTGTCTCCCACTCTCTTTCTGCCCATTTGTGCCGGGTCTCTCTCGCGCGCACGCGCGTCCAAGGTCTTCGATGCAGTGGGTTTTTGCAGAGAGGTGATTACCATATAATTATTCGTGACAATTGGCCTCCTAGATCTTCCATTATGAAGGAGCTCACTGGGATCTCATTAGCTATGTCAATGTAAAGGAGAAAGGGCTGCTGTATGTTATTATGTTCAGGCCTAGGCTGCTATCCGCTCCTCTCTGTTCTGTCTAAGGAATTACATTTCAATCACTAGTGCCCCACTTTGCAACGCTCTCGACTAAAGCACTGTGAAGATAGTGTGCATACCCACTAGGCACAGACGTCAATTCAAAGTCTAGTTTTGATTTACATTTCAAGTTGAACGTTAGAATTCGCCAAATCAACAAAACATTTCTCCATGTCATTGGATTTAGGTTAAAAGTTGGATGAAAAAAACAACTAAATTCCCTTACGTTGATGACTTTTTTTCAAATCCAATCAATTTTCCGCATGGATGTCATCGCATGGATGTCATCGCATGGATTTTTGTTGTTGTTGAAATGACATGGAAACAACATTGATTCACCAGTTTGTCCCAGTAGGTAGGAAAAGTGAGTGACATAGTAGTAAGGGCCTTATTTAAGAAAGAGGAGAGGCTTTTTGATACTAAAGCACTGTGAAGTTACATAGGAAAAGTGACTTAGTAAGATTTCTGTGTAAGAATGTTTTTTTTTTGTACTGTATATGAATAAATAACATAGCAGCATCGGATCCAGAGGTGATTAGCATTAACATACGGTTGCTGACGTTCAAGGGAAGATTTCTAGCCTCTAATGTTGTTGGCATTTGTTTTTCTCTCCCGCCGACAGGTGCATCCATCATCAAAATGCAATTTAATTTTTTCTCCTTCTCCTGCTCGCTGTTGATAAAGTTGCTGACTTGTACCGATCCTCCAGGTGGGGTCGATACGCTGTTTGCGGCAATACCGGATTGAATGCACAGTACCCACAATGCACCTTGCTGCTTGAGGTGACAGCTTCCAAGGATGAGGACCGCAGAAATTTACAGAGGCCTGAGCTGTTGGGCATAGGATGCACTCTTGCCTGATTCAAAGCCAAGCTGTACTGGGCTAGCCTGGTTATGCGTTCACCATAGTTACTGGAACTGTTCTGGAAAGAACAGCGTGAAAAGAAGGCATAGCCAGAACAGTACGGTTCTAGTCTACCATATAGTGTGTATCATGCATCTGTGTGTACAGTATATATCTGACTCCTCTACTTCCATTGACAAATTAAGGAATATTATATAGCCGAGGCTATTGGAGGCCAAAAGGCTTAGCTAGAAATTACAGCAGTAAATACTGCAATAGTGTAAAATGGCCTCGCTCATTTTTATTCACGATGGCTGCGTGTTTTTGCCCTGTAGAATTAGATTGGAGCTCATTTGGCTCGAGGCAAATTTGATCCTGTAGGGTTCTTGCTGTATTCATTCTTAGTCTAAGGAGATACAGCTGTAGGTAGATGGATACCGTACACATCAAAATAAAGTGAACCTCAAGGAATGGATGTGCCCAGAAATGTTTAGTCAGTTTTGTATCTGGGTTTCTGTGTCGTACAGTGTCTCAATGAAGGCATAGATTTAATTAGTGTTGGCCGATATCTGCATAACACATGTTTTGGCTGTGTGGGTGGTGTCACTGTGGTATGAGGTGACAAATCAGTGAGTGGCTGCTCTCGTGTGTCATAAACCACTCCCTTTCTTAATATCCCTACTGTGTTAGAAGTTCAAAACGGGGATAGAAAGTGTAGGCTATTGCATGTTTTCATGTTCATTTAGATGTGGGGATTTAGTCTAATAGAGGTGTAGACAATAGAACATCACACATTTGAGTGTTTGAACTTATAACGCGGCTGCATGGGATTTGTCAGATTATAAAGTCGGGTGTGTGATTTCGTCGCATCCAATGGCAGTGTCCACGATAAAGTAACGCAAGGAGACGCTTTTGGATTTGACAGCTCTAATGCAGTTCTACCACAGAGACTGGCAAAACAACCGCTATGCAGGTGTTGGCTAGCGCAAATCTGTTTGAATCTATCCCGAAGTCTTTTATGTCTTGCTTCTGTCTTGACCTTGTCTGCTGTCATTGTTAATTTATCACACATTAAAACATCCTGGCCTTCAGGGATGAAAAGACCTTTCTGTCAAGAATCTGAGTCCTTAGATGATGAATTCAACTTTTTGGGGCAGGCAACTGAAATGTCTCAATATACTTCACAGTAAAGTCCTGATGAGAGCACTTTAGGTAAGTGAACTCTGCTTAAGTGGATAAACTGCCGGTTATATCCATGCCTTGTTTTAGTGCACATTGTCACAACAGTCCCATGCCATTGCATTCATCAGTCGACTGCATATCAATTCATCAATCACGTGTCAGATGTCTCAAGATGCCAAATTTACCTAAAACAGAGAACGTCTGACTGGCTCTACAGCACCCAGCAGGATGAAGCTGTGACACAGACAGGTCGTCGGAGCTCGGTTTGCTGCTTCTAGCGAGCGTCATTTGTTTTTCCCGTGGGCAGAAAAGATTAGCTAAGTGAGTGATGGAAGCAACCTTGATCACCCCTCTCGCTGGATCCGGTTGTATATCAGATCCCTACTCCGCTCCCGCTCTCGCACAACCATCAACCCTTCACCGGCCCGGAACACGCATATTTACCCTGGTAAATGGCACCCCCTTCTCGGTAAACACCCCTGTTTTTCATCCCGACGTCAGAGAACGGTGAAGGCAACAGATGAGGCATCGTTCGCCGTACGTTCACTGTAATTGCCAAGCGGGATGATGACTTGGGGCTGTTTCCCCCTGGCCTAAAAACAACAAGGAGTGATTCCCCAGGAGGGAGGGGGGGGGGGGGTGTAGAGGAGAAATTCAGCAGCTTTTCCGCTTTTCATTCCGTTTTTGATTACGGCTTGCCTTTATAACACTGCCAGGGTTTTAGTTGTTTGAATTCATCAAGTCGATCGGAATTAGCTGCAGGTCGTTTTGCAGAAACGGGCGAAACCGGAAGTGCTTGCAGTGATGGAGAGGGCGATTCAGTTGACTGAGAAGGGAATAGAGCAAGGAGCTGATTGGAAGGGTGGAATGGAATACATGGGGATGGGGAAATCTGCTAGCCTCATTAATTTTACTAATCATATGTGTGACAAAAAGCAAATATCACTACTGCTTTTATAATGGGCGCTGGTGATAGTCATTTGGCACGGTTCGTTTGAGATTATATAGAGAACTGAATTAGAAACCCTGAAGGTTCTACTCTGGTTTCTATTTTGCCTGCCTGTCTTCCTCAAACTACTGTATTGTGGTAATGTCGAATGAATAGTTTCATACCACAGTTATTCCTATCATATACAATGTCAACTGATATGAAATAGCAATTGGTTTTCTGAAAACTTTGCATAATAAGGTCAATATTTGATTTTAGAAAAAATCCACTGAGTTCCAATCATTAATGATAACTGGGTACCTCAACTTTGAATTTGGGTTTCAGCCTACCCGATTCGTTGAAAATGGCAGCGGGAGAATAATATCTGTTTGGAATTGAAGGGAATGTGAGTGATGTCACAGTTCAGTGGTGCGAAGGGATTGGGGAAACGTTAGATGTTATTGAATGTAAATTGGTTATAGTCATCAGGAGTGTGATACAGGAGCTGTAGGGAGATGGAGGCCTTGTGGGTTTCCTAATGTGGTTTTCCTGTTCCATATAACCCAACCACAGCACACACACACACAGTACCCCAATCTTTATTAATTCAAAGGTGGTCTACAATCGATATGGATCAGGCATTATGTAATTGGTTTGAAAATTACTTGACAGTCAGGACAGGGACACAATGTGATTTTGTTTAGCTATTAGGAAAGATTTCCCACAGGGATCAATTTTATGTTGGTCTTTCTGTCAAAAACAATAACATACACCTGTATGCAGATGACAATGTTGTGTATGCTATTGCACCGACTGTTGACCAGGCTCTTTCGGAGCATCACTCTCCCTTCATTGCTTAGCAGAATGTCTTTGTTGAAGTGTAATTGTTACTTTTCAATGCAGGTACAACCAATTATATGTTATTCTCCAAATCACCTAAAAATGTATCTGATGATTTATGCATAATGAATGTTGGATGGTGCCTTCATTGATCGTGTCCCGCTTATAAATATCTGGATTGACGAAAAGCAATCATTCAAAAAGCATGTTGATGAGTTAGTTAAGAAATGAATCATTAAAATTGATTTTATAGGAATAGGTTATGCCTTTCATTAAATAGTGGAAAACAAATCATTCATTCGACATTCGTACCATTCAAAGACTATGAGGATATTGTCAATATCAAAGGGAAAAGGGGATACCTGGGCTGTGGTACAACTGAATGCATCTTCCGCATTTAACCCAACCCCTCTGAATCAGAGGTGTGGGGGGGCTGCCTTAATCGACATCCATGTCTTCTGCAGCTGCCACTGTATTGAAGCCATTGGACGCAGTTTTCATTGCTCACTATGCTTTCTTATGGGAGATTCAGTACACATCACTGCATTCTGTATCAGAAAGTAGGTTGGCCTTCTCTGAAATCTAGTAGATTGATGCAATGCACTCTTTGTGTTTATAAAGCCCTCCTGCTTAAACTTCCGCCGTACCTTACTTCGTTGTTAACTTACAGACACACGAGCTACCAGACCTAGTCTCAGGGAGGTTAACTCTGAAGAGCCCTTCACTCTCCACTGAGTTATGTAAACCTGCTTTTAGTTTCTTTGCACCTTACTTGTGGAGTAGTCTCCAAGGCTCTAAAATTGGATGAATTGGTGTCTCTAGGGCAATTCAAAAGGCTGATTTGAGGATGTTTGTTTTCTATGATTGTGTTTTGCTTTTCGTGTATTGAGGTGTATAGTGATGTGCATATTGATGTGTATACAGCGGTCATATGTGAAAGAGACATTGGTCTCGGCATACCTCCCTGTCGAAATAAAGGATAGGAAAAAAATAATAATAATAGTTGTGCCGTATACTTAATGCTAGCTGTTTTCTTCTCTCTCTCTAAGCCAATTCTGTTTGGGACTTCCTGTGTATTGAAGGCTGTTTGGATACTCTACACTGAGGTTAACCCTGGCCAGCTCCTTACTATTTTCCAGCACACTAAGGAGCAGAGGGAAGAACACTACTGAAGAATTTAAACATTGAATATATGTTTAGGCTGATTTTACTGAGCCTCATTTGAATAATATTTCCTTTATTCTTCTAAAAAAAGAAGCTACAGTACCAATACACATGGTTACGATGACATATATATTTTTTGTAGATTGTTACAGCGAGGATAATGATTTGACCTACACTTGATTTGCTCTTTGCATAAATGACTCATTAAATAATGTTTTGATGGTTAAAATTGTGGTGTCACAGATAGAGAAAGAGTATATAACTAATTAAGCTATTAAAACGGTTGACTTTTCCAATCTGGCTTTAACCTTTGCTGTAAATTTAAGAAGCTGATGGAACAAATTAATTGTCTGTAAGATTTAAGGCACTCAAATCCTAATTCTGCAGACAGTGAGAAGCGTGCAATAGCATGAACACTGAAACAGTGTCCCAGCCCACTTTCCTATGATGTTACATTAAAATACATAAATACCACTGTATATAATGAATACATCATTAGCTCACTGGTCATTGGTCAATACTGTTTGTTGTTTGCTGAGCCTAGTGAAACACAATAAAAATATAATTTACTCCTATCCATAACTCGGGAGAAGTAAACACTAGGATAATGTCTAGGGTGTAGCTCCGGTCCTAGAGAGGTACAGTACTGGTGTGCGGGCTTTTGTTTATGGTTCATAATGCAGATTGTTTAAAACAGCTGAAGTGGTGCATGGTTGGAACAAAAGCCTGCACACACATTAGCTTTCCATGGAAATGGAGTTGGAGACTCCTGGCCTAGGATTTTAACACTTCTGAGCCTGGCTAAACTGAGTAATCGGGGGAGAAGGGCCTTGGTCAGGGAGTTGACCAAGAACCCGATGGCCACTGTGAGATTGCTCCAGAGTTCCTCTGTGGAGATGGGACAACCTTCCAGAAGGACTACAATCTCTGTAGCACTCCACCAACCAGGCCTTTATGGTAGAGTGGTCAGACGGAAGCCACTCCTCAGTAAAAGGCACATGACAGCCCGCTTGGAATTTGCCTAAAGGCTACGAAATACTCAGGGACTGAGAGGACTAGTCGGGATCAAGGGAAAGATGAACGGGGATGTTTTTCAGTGGCAGGGACTGGGAAACAGTACAGAGAGATCCTTGATGAAATCCTGCTCCAGAAGGCTAAGGTCCTCAGACTGGGGCAAAGGACAATGACCCTAAGCACACAGCCAAGACAACGCAGGAGTGGCATCGGGACAAGTCTCTGAATGTCCTTGAGTGGTCCAGCCAGAGACAGACTTGAACCCGATTGAACATCTCTGAAGAGACCTGAAAATAGCTGTGCAGTGACGCTCCCCATCCAATATGATAGAGCTTGAGAAGATCTGCAAAGAAGAATGGGAGAAACTCCCCAAATACAGGTGCGTCAAGTTTGTCGAGGCTGCCAAAGGTGCTTCAACAAAGTAAAAGGTCTGAATACTTACGTAAATGTTATTTTTTATATATATACATTTGCAAATGTTTTTTTTTTAAATAACTGTTTTTATTTTGTCATTATTGTGTGCAGATTCGTGATGGGAAATTAACTAAACTTGTGTAAATATTGGTATGAACATAAGATTCAAAAACTGAGACATAAACTGAACAATTCTACAGACATGTGACTAACAGAAATGGAATAATATGTCCCTGAACAAAGGCAGGGTCAAAATCAAAAGTAAGTACTGCAGTGCATCTCCTCCTCATGGACTGCACCAGATTTGCCCGTTTTTGCTGTGAGATGTTACCCCACTCTTCAAACCAAGGCACCTGCAAGTTCCCGGACATTTCTGTGGGGAATGGCCCTAGCCCTCACCCTCCAATCCAACAGGTCCCAGACATGCTCAATGTAATTGCGATCCGGGCTCTTCGCTGGCCATGGCAAAACACTGACATTCCTGTCTTGCAGGAAATCACGCACAGAGCGAGCAGTATGGCTGGTGGCATTGTCATATGCTGGAGGGTCATGTCAGGATGAGCCTGGAGGATGTCTTCCCTGTAACGCACAGTGTTGAGATTGCCTGCAATGACAACAAGCTCAGTCCGATGATGTTGTGGCACACCTCCCCAGACCATGACGGACCCTCCACCTCCAAATCGATCCCGCTCCAGAGTACAGGCCTCTGTGTAACGCTCATTCCTTCGACGATAAACGCGAACCCGACTATCACCCCTTGTGAAACAAAACCGCGATGCGTCAGTGAAGAGCACTTTTAGCCAGTCCTGTCTGGTCCAGCAAGGTGGGTTTGTGCCCATAGGTGGCAGGTAGCCTAGTGGTTAGAGCGTTGGACTAGTAACCGAAAGGTTGCAAGATCGACTCCCTGAGCTGACAAGGTAAAAATCTGTTGTTCTGCCCCTGAACAAGGCAGTGACCCACTGTTCCTAGGCCATCTTTGAAAATAAGAATTTGTTCTTATCTGACTTGCCTAGTTAAATAAAGGTGTACAAAATTAAATAATAGGTGACGGTGATGTCTGGTGAGGCCTACAAGCCTATTGCTGACAGTCTGAGCATTGTGCGTTCCTGCTATAACTTGGGCAGTTGTTGCCATCCTGTACCTGTCCCGCAGGTGTGATGTTTGGATGTACCAATCCTGTGCAGGTGTTGTTACACGTGGTCTGCCACTGCGAAGTTGATCAGCTGTCCGCCCTGTCTCCCTGTAATGTTGTCTCACAGTACGGACATTGCAATTTATTGCCCTGGCCACATTTGCAGTCCTCAGGCCTCCTTGCAGCATGCCTAAGGCACGTTCACGCAGATGAGCAGAGTCAGTAGAAAGCCGCTTTAGTGTCCTAGGTTTTCATAACTGTGACCTAATTGCCTACCGTCTGTAAGCTGTTAGTGTCTTAATGACCGTTCCACAGATGCATGTTCATTAATTGTTTATGGTTCATTGAACAAGCATGGGAAACATGACGATTATGATTTTTCAACGCCGATACAGATTATTGGAGGACCCAAAAAATCTTGAAGCATTGCGGAGAGCTGCTGGCAAACGCACGAAAGTGCTGTTTGAATTAATGCTTACAAGCCTGCTGCTGTCTACCACCTTTCAGTCGGACTGCTCTTTCAAATATCAAATCATAGACTTAATTATAACATAATAACACACAGAAATACGAGCCTTAGGACATTAACCTGTTAGAGCTCTAGGGGCGCTATTTCATTTTTGGATAAAAAACGTTCCCGTTTTAAGCGCGATATTTTGTCACGAAAAGATGCTCGACTATGCATATTCTTGACAGTTGTGGAAAGAAAACACTCTGAAGTTTCAGAATCTGCAAAGATTTTGTCTGTAAGTGCCCCAGAACTCATTCTACAGGCGAAACCAAGATGATGCATCACCCAGGAATTAGCAGAATTTCTGAAGCTCTGTTTTCCATTCTCTCCTTATATGGCTGTGATTGCGCAACGAATGAGCCTACACTTTCTGTCGTTCGCCCAAGGTCTTAGCAGCATTGTGACGTATTTGTAGGCATATCATTGGAAGATTGACCATAAGAGACTACATTTTCCAAGTGTCCGCCTGGTGTCCTGCGTCGAATTCGGTGCGCAATTGCCAGCTGCTTCTACTTTACCATTTGATTCAGGGGAGAAAGCATGTGTCCAAGAACGATGTATCAATGAAGAGATATGTGAAAAACACCTTGATGATTGATTCTAAACAACGTTTGCCATGTTTTCAGTCGATATTATGGAGTTAATTTGGAAAAAAGTTTGCGTTTTGAGGACTGAATTTATGGATTTTTTTTGGTAGCCAAATGTGATGTATAAAACGGAGCTATTTCTAATACACAAGGAATCTTTTTGGAAAAACTGAGCATCTGCTATCTAACTGAGAGTATCCTCATTGAAAACATCAGAAGTTCTTCAAAGGTAAATGATTTTATTTGAAGGCTTTTATGTTTTTGTTAATGTTGCGTGCTGGATGCTAACGCTAATGCTAACGCTAAATGCTAACGCGAAATGCTAACTCTAGCTAGCTACTTTTACACAAATTATTGTTTTCCTGTGGTTGAGAAGCATATTTTGAAAATCTGAGATGACAGTGTTGTTTACAAAAGGCTAAGCTTGAGAGATGGCATATTTATTTCATTTCATTTGCGATTTTCATAAATAGTTAACGTTGTGTTATGCTAATGAGCTTGCTGATAGATTTACACAATCCTGGATACAGGGGTTTTTTCATAGCTAAACGTGACGCAGAAAACGGAGCGATTTGTCCTAAACAAATAATCTTTCAGGAAAAACTGAACATTTGCTATCTGAGAGTCTCCTCATTGAAAACATCTGAAGTTCTTCAAAGGTAAATGATTTTTTTGAATGCTTTTCTGTTTTTTTGTGTAAATGTTGCCAGCTGAATGCTAATGCTAAATGCTACGTTAGCCATCAATACTGTTACACAAATGCTTGTTTTGCAATGGTTGAGAAGCATATTTTGAAAATCTGAGATGACAGTGTTGTTAACAAAAGGCTAAGCTTGAGAGCTAGCATATTTATTTCATTTCATTTGCGATTTTCATGAATAGTTAACGTTGCGTTATGGTAATGAGCTTGAGTCTGTATTCACGAACCCGGATCCGGGATGGGGAGATCAGAAAGGTTAATATGGTCAAATCCGGAAACTATCATTTTGAAAATAAAACTTTTATTCTTTCAGTGAAATAGGGAACCGTTCCGCATTTTATCTAACGGTTGGCATCCATAAGTCTAAATATTCCTGTTACATTGCACAACCTTCAATGTTATATCATAATTACCTACAATTCTGGCAAATTAGTTCGCAATGAGCCAGGCGGCCCAAACTGTTGCATATACCCTGACTCTGCGTGCAATGAACGCAAGAGAAGTGACACAATTTCCCTAGTTTAATATTGCCTGCTAACATTATTTATTTTAACTAAATATGCAGTTTTAAAAATATGTACTTCTGTGCATTGATTTTAAGAAAGGCATTGATGTTTATGGATAAGTACATTTGTGCAACGATTATGCTTTTTCCTCAAATGCGCTTTTGTTAAATCATCCCCCGTTTGGCGAAGTTGGCTGTCTTTGTTAGGAAGAAATAGTCTTCACAGTTCGCAACGAGCCAGGCGGCCAAACTGCTGCATATACCCTGACTCTGCTGCACAGGACGCAAGAGAAGTGCACAAGTTCCCTAGTTAAAATAAATTAATTTTATCAGGCAATATTAACTAAATATGCAGGTTTCAAAAATATATACTTGTGTATTGATTTTGAGAAAGGCGTTGATATTTATGGTTAGGTTGGTGCAACGACAGTGCTTTTTTCGCGAATGCGCTTGTTAAATCACCCGTTTGGCGAAGTAGGCTATGCTTCAATGATAAATTAACAGGCACCACATCGATTATATGCAATGCAGGACAAGCTAGATAAACTAGTAATATCATCAACCATGTGTAGTTATGTTAAGATTGATAGTTTTTTCTAAGATACGTTTAATGCTAGTGTCGTGTCTTTGGCTATGCCGGATTAAGTGATATGACATGCTATTCTATAAAATAATTTCTCCGTAATGAATATTACCTGATTGAGCAAATCATGTAAATGTAATTAACTAGAGAGTTGGGCACCGCAAAATAATAAAGAGTTTAAACTCCGAATAAACTCTTAAAGACCTAGTAATATTTTACACCAATAGCAGTCAATATTAATTGTCATCTTAATTCAGTCTCATCTGAAAGTTGTAAATTCTTGGTTATCTGCACTTCCCTGGCTAACAAGTTGAATCAGCAATACAAAATTGGGTTTAATTATTTATTTACTAAATACCTAACTAATCACACAGAATTACACATACACATAATTAAATCATAACTTGATTACAAATTACGTCATAAAGGAAAACGTCCCTAGCGGGCGGAACAGATGTGACAGCTTGTTACACAAAAGGAAAAAGGGGCTGGGTGAAAGGGAAAGAGCGGGAAGACTGAGGAACAAAGGACGAAGCTGTGCTATCGTAAATAAAGTATCATATGCATTCTAAATTACCGCCCATTTGGAAAAGGAAAATGCAATAAATATTTACTCTGAGCTGCGCTTCGGTAGGTTGGTGTTAGATGGAAGGCCGTGTTGCCCAACCGAGTCCTTTGAAGAATGTCTCTGGTTGTCAATTGGATACGTTGTAGTAATGTCGTTGTGTGATAGACGGGATACTCTGTCTGTACCTTCCTAACCCTTGTTTGCCTCGGCTGTTGCTAACTCAATGGCTAGGAGGTATCACTTCTGTAGTCAATAAGAGTTCAAAGTTCACACCATTCGCGTCCAAAGCTCACGCTGATGTTGGCTTCGTTCTGTAGTTATTATCTGAACCATTCTGACATCGGACCGTCGTCCTCACGTCCTCGGAACAGAGGGTTATATTGTCGTCAATGGCTTATATAGGAAGGGAGAGGAGGGTGTGTTTGAAAAGTTTTATAGCCCATGTCCCTTCACAGGGGCGGGCCACTGATTGAGCAGAGCCTTATCTTATGAAAACCCAAATCTCACATTTTAGAAGCTAAAATCACATGTCATCCCATCATAAATAATTTAATATTCAAACATTTAAATTGAACAACAATTCCATGTGAATCCGACAACTCTGATGTGTAGACTTTCCACTGTAGAATTTGTCATCTTATCATTGATAAGAATGTCTCAGATGACAACCGAACTGACATCATATTCATTAAGTACCACCGCATATATGTTCAATTTGTCGGATTACTAGAATATTGTTAATTTCCCCCCATCTTCTGATGTTCCCAGAATCTCTATGGTAACCAAGGGTTTTGCAAATGTATCATCAGTAGGGTAGAGAGAGGAAAAAGGGGGGAAGAGGTATTTATGACTGTCATAAACCTACCCCCAGGCCAACGTCATGACACTAGCTAGCACCTTACCTTGGCTCCTTGCTGCACTCGCATAACAGGTAGACATGCTGCCACGCAGCACTGCCATGCAGTGCAATTTAATCGACCATGATCGGTGTCCAAAAATGCAGATTACCGATTGTTATGAAAACTTGATATCGGCCCTAATTAATCGGTGATTCCGATTAATCGGTCAACCTCTAGTTTAAACCCTTTACAGTAAAGATCTGTGAAGTTATTACTAATTAACTTTGAAAGACAGGGTCCTGAAAAAGGGATCTTTCCTTTTTTGCTGAGTTTATTTAATTCATTTAAAATAAGGTTGTAACGTAACAAAATGTGGAAAAAGTCAAGGAGTCTGAATACTTCCCAAATGCACTGTAAATATTAACTGGTGTTAAAGTCACAGCGATAGTTTTCCTCAAGTTACAGATATCCTCTCGACTGCACGGGCTCAGACTTTCACTTGATTCCAGCAACAGCCCAACACTTAAATATTCAATTGGATTCTCAAAGCTTCAGTGAGTAAAATTTATCCCAGAGTTTTTGATTAGTGTTGCCTTTTTTGTGGATTGCTTTTTAACGACCAGAAAATTGAATTCCTGAGTATGCCATATTCCCTCAGAGTGTGATTCAATTTAGCCTCCTATCATGAAATGCAGTATATATCTCCCAGAGAACATTTTCAGTCATCAAGGGTGATTTCAGAGAAATGGATCCCCATTTGACCCCAGTGATGATTATTTAATACATGAAGCATTCAGAACAAGAAAGCCCACTGATAGATGTACCTTGCTAGAGGTCAACAACTGTTGAGAAAAATGAAAACGACTTGCAGATATTCAAATACTGTATGTGCCAGATAAGTCGTCATTGGTCTGAGATGCATTGGAATAATATCAACAGTACCAGTCAAAAGTTTAGATACACCTACTCATTTAAGGGTTTTTCTTTATTTTTTTTACTATTTTCTACATTGTAGAGTAATAGTGAAGTAGCAGTGTAGTAACCAAGAAAGTGTTAAACAAATCAAATATATTTTAGATACTTCAAAGTAGCCACCCTTTGTCTTGATGACAGCTTAGCACACTCTTGTAATTCTCTCAACCAGCTTCGCCTGGAATGCTTTTCCAACAGTCTCGAAGGAGTTCCCATATGTACTGGGCACTTTTTGGCTGCTTTTCCTTCACTCTGAGGTCCAACTCATCCCAAACCATTTCAATTGGGTTGAGGTCAGGTGATTTTGGAAGCCAGGTCATCTGATGCAGCACTCCCATCACTCTCCTTGGTGATCAAATAGCCCTTACACAGCCTGGAGGTGTGTTGTGTCATTGTCCTGTTGAAAACAATTGAAAGTCCCACTAAGCGAAAACCAGATTGGAGGGCGTATCGCAGAATGCTTTGGTAGTCTTGCTGGTTAAGTGTGCCTTGAATTCTAAATAAATCACTGACAGTGTTACCAACAAAGCACCATCACACCTCCTCCATGCTTCACGGTGGGAGCCACACATGCGGAGATCATCAGTTCACCTACTCTGCATCACAAAGACATGGTGGTTGGATCCAAAGATCTCAAATTTGGATTCATCAGACCAAAGGACAGATTTCCACCTGTCTAATGTCCATTGCTCATGTTTCTTGGCCAAAGCAAGCCTCTTCCTCCTATTGGTATTCTTTAGTAGTGGTTTCTTTGTAGCATTTCGACCAAGGCCTGATTCACGCAGTCTCCTCTGAACAGATGTTGGGATGTGTCTATTACTTGAACTCTGAAGCATTTATTTGGGCTGCAATCCGAGGCTGGTAACTATAATGAACTTATCCTCTGCAGCAGAGGTAACTCTGAGTCTTCCTTTCCTGTGGCGGTCCTCATGAGAGCCAGTTTCATAGCGCCGGATGGTTTTTGCAACTGCACTTGAAGAAACTTTCAAAGTTCTTGAAATGTTCCGTATTTACTGACCTTCATGTCTTAAAGTAATGATGGACTATCATTTCTCTTTGCTTATTTGAGCTGTTCTTGCCATGATATGGACTTTTTACGAGGCACACCTGTTAATTGAAATGCATTCCAGGTGACTACCTGCTGATTGAGAGAATGCCAAGAGTGTGCAAAGCTGACATCAAGGCAAAGGGTGGCTACTTTGAATAATCTCAAATATAAAATATATTTTGGTTACTACATGATTCCATATGTTATTTCATAGTTTTGATGTCTTCACTATTATTGCACAATGTAGAAAATAGTACAATTTAAAACCCTTGAATGAGTAGGTGTGTCCAAACGTTTGACTGGTACTGTATATACTAGGACTAGAAGAAGTAGCAGAAACTAACTCCACTTCTAAGTCTGAGACATATTTTGACCTGACGACATCGTTTTCTCTTAATGTCGGGAATCTATGTGAAATAGCACTTCCGCTGGCTACACTAGTCACACGTGACAGCCCTGCTACTTTTGAAGTGGAAAGTAACGAGCAGAGTCTTAGATGATATAGTGATGACTCAGTGGGTGTCCCGTTGCGATCTGTTCCCTCCCGCTGTTTCCACTAATCCTGTGTTTTGCTGCCAACATCACTTCCTGATCATGACCAAACACACCCTGTGGGCTCAGCCAATCACTTCAGTAGATAGGGTGTTAGGGGGTGGGGGAATGGAGGAGGGGGGATAAGAGTTGGAGGGAGTCTGAAAAAGATCAGGCATTTCCCTGTTTGGATTTGTTTACCTCCGACTTGGGGGACTTTGCCGCTGTCTGACTTTGCCACAGAGACAGGCTCCCAGACAGACAGTGCACAGAGGGGACATGTCCCCCTGAGGTTACCCAGGAAAAGGATGGCAAGCCTGGGGTGATGTCTGTAGAGACAGGGCACCCGTCTGGAGAGCCAGGGTTAACATTTAGCATTTTAGCTTAAGAAGATGCTTGTAAGTAGAAGTTGCTCTTTACCACAGACCTAAATTCAGATTATCCCATTCCAAATGTAACCATTATATGGGATACCTCAGGTTACGTCAATGTTACCTAAGCTTACCTAACCTTCATAGGTGAAACTGAAGTAGATATCATAATGGAGGGAAGCTATTGTTAAACATTGGCATGATTGTAAAAAAATGCTGCATAATGAAATATGTGTGCCGGAGATGCTCTTCTGCAATTACACGCTGTTTGGTATGGTGGAGAGAATTTTAACAAATGGATTTGGTAATGATGGCTTTTACCCCAATCTGGTGATATGAGGCCATCATGGTTACTGAAGTTTAATGAGTAAGTCATAAGAGCCATGACTGCATATTCACCTAATTTCATCCCATCTCTGCTATAGTGATATCAACATGGAATGGGAATTATGCAAAATATACTTTGAAGCCATTTTGCCTTGGTTATAACTACCGAATCTAATTGCCCTCAACTGCATCGGCTGAAAAACAACAATTGTCATTGTAAGGCTTGCACTTTTTGAAAAGCAGAAACAGCTTGAATGTGATACGCCAACACCACAGGATGCCATGTCAGTCAGTGAGGAACGAGCCAGGCGCGTTTATTGTTTATCTGTGTTGCTTCTTTTATTCATTCATGACTTGACTCTCTTGACTGCCTCATTTCCTCTGTCACTTGTAATCAGGCATTTGGTTGGATGGCTAGCTCAGGGACTCCCAGGACCCAGGGAGGCTTTTTGCTGGGGATTTAGGCAGGTGTGTGTGTTAATCCGTCGGCATCCCCGGCATTCAGTAGACTATTTGCAGTATTGGCAGTCTGACCAGCAATGATCCCATAAAGGGCCACAGAAATCTGAGAGATCCACAGTCTATCTACCCAGCCTTGTACAGCAGTCTCAACAGGGGGGATTAAACCAGGCCCATGGTGTTCAATCTGGAATTTGAAGTCACAAGCTCTCCTAGTTGGCTACCTAGAGGTACCAAAAGCCCTGGTCTGTTCGAGCCCCACAGTGAATTATTTAGAAGTTCCCTACAAATTGAGATATTTAGTTAAATAGTGATCCATTCTGACTACTACATTTGTTGTCACACAGGACCACGTGCTGACACAGACCAATCACAGGCCAGCAGGCTACAAGGAGGCACCCGGTTTACTCTTTCAGGCAGGATGAAAATGATTACATCGACCATGATCCTTTGCTAGACACGGCCACTTTCACCATGATCCTTAGCAATTTTTTTGGTGCCAGTCAGTGATATGGCGTGCTTCAAATTCAATTGAATACTTCAAATTCAATTTTCACTGGGTGCAAATACACCCAGTGTATTTATGCAAATTGAGCACAGATCATTTTCTTTATTTTAACACCAAATAATATTTTCTTTACATGATACTGTGAGAACATGTATATTTGATTGCATTCTAAGGGGGGGAAAAGTGACATTTGAAAATAAATGTAATACCAGAATTCCCACCAAAATCCCAGAAATTCGTATTTGTCTGAGTCAGTAAAATGTTATGTGCTATAATTGATTTAATATCTAATGGATAAAAACAAATCAAAAAGTTTTGAGTATCTTCATCTGTTGCATATATTCAAATTGTTTTTAAAACAACCTTAACAATTTTGATGACCATTGCAAGATAATTAAAGAGCGGGAGGGAGGGAGAGATGAGGTAAGGCTGTGGTAGGGAGTGGAAAGGGCAGAATGAGATGGAAAGTTATAGTACATAGTAGGGATTATTTCACTATTTGAATAGTATCATAAAGTTTGTTCAGATATCCTGGTATTCGAAATACATGTATTTAAAAAATGTTTTAAATGAGTTGGGAGAGAGAGACACAGTAACTACTAGCCAAGGCAACTAGCTATTTGTAGCAGCTACAATGTTATGTCATGCCATATAACAGTGCCTGTCTTGACTGGAGTAGCCTAGAGGTGCTAGCTAGCGTAATTTGATTTAATCTTAGTGAAATCTCACTCCACTTGCTATATATTGAACTGCTTTGTCGCTTTGATTGGCCAACATAAACGTCAAGCCACACACGGGAAGGCTTGGATCTTTTTATGGGGCACACACCTAATTAATAAGTAGAAAACTTTTTTGTTTTATTAAATTAATCATTTCAAATGTCATGGTTATTTAAGCAATAAGGCCCGAGGGGGTGTGGCACATGGCCAATATACCACAGCTAAGGGCTGTTCTTACGCACGACGCAACGCAGAGTGCCTGGATACAGCCCTTAGCCGTAGTATATTGCCCAAATACCACAAATTCCCGAGGGGCCTTATTGCTTTTATAAACTGGTTACCAAAGTAATTAGAGCAGTAAACATAAATGTTTTGTCATACCCAGAGTCTGATATCTTGTATTTATTATCTTGTATTTAACAATGTGACATGGATATGTTCAATTTTAGAAAAAGCATTTTGTGTTAAAATAAAATTGGCCTATAATTTATTTTTATTGCTAAAATGAATACTCACACACATATTCGAATACTAACATCTGTTTGGATATTAGAATATTCGAATAACCGTGCACAACTAGTACAGTACATCGAGAGAGAGAGAGAGAGAGAGACTATGAAAGGTAACAAGCTTTGGAGAAGTACAGAGGGAGAGTTGGAGGAGAGAGAGGCAGGGGTAATGAATAGCAAATCAGCTCCTTTATAAAACTCCTGCCTTCAGTGTTCAATCAAGCCGCCCCAGATTGGCAATTTTCCTACGGCACAATGGAACAGGCCCTAGAGGAACCTCGGTCAGACCGGGAGGGATGGAGGGAGAGAGAGAGAGAGAGAAGGTGGGTGATTTGGGTGGACTGAGTGAGTCCCTCGCCAAACCTCGGCGGAGGTTGTGTGCCGTGGTCTTTCAAGCGTGGCTGATGAATATGTACCACAGGAGGTGCGGCGGTGGGGGCGATTTGCTCTTTGCCCTCCTTTTTGTTTACTCTTTATTACCTCTATTCCCTCTCCTCTGTGATGTGACAGGTAATGAAACAGCGTGCCTGGGAGCAGCGAGTTCACTTCCTAACCTGCCTGATTTGCATAGCGGGGCTTCCTCTACCCCATAGTGGCAGGAAATGGACTCTGGGGGAGGAGGAAAGGGTAGGCTGCAGGGTCGTACAGTGTCCCTGGTTGGGGTCAAGGACGTAGAGTTATTGTGTGTTCTAGACTGGACTGAGGACTTTATTGTTGCTCCAGCTATAACCCCACTTTATCCCTGGAGTCTGTCCATCACATAAACATATACACAGACTCCTATATCATCTAATAAACTAGAGATTTACAGTCCCTTTAGAAAGTATTCATAACCCTTGACTTATTCCACATTGTTGTGCTACAGCCTGAATTGAAAATGTATTACGTTGATTTCTCTCACCCATATATATATATATATATACAGTGCCTTGCGAAAGTATTCGGCCCCCTTGAACTTTGCGACCTTTTGCCACATTTCAGGCTTCAAACATAAAGATATAAAACTGTATTTTTTTGTGAAGAATCAACAACAAGTGGGACACAATCATGAAGTGGAACGACATTTATTGGATATTTCAAACTTTTTTAACAAATCAAAAACGGAAAAATTGGGCGTGCAAAATTATTCAGCCCCCTTAAGTTAATACTTTGTAGCGCCACCTTTTGCTGCGATTACAGCTGTAATTCGCTTGGGGTATGTCTCTATCAGTTTTGCACATCGAGAGACTGACATTTTTTCCCATTACTCCTTGCAAAACAGCTCGAGATCAGTGAGGTTGGATGGAGAGCATTTGTGAACAGCAGTTTTCAGTTCTTTCCACAGATTCTCGATTTGATTCAGGTCTGGACTTTGACTTGGCCATTCTAACACCTGGATATGTTTATTTTTGAACCATTCCATTGTACATTTTGCTTTATGTTTTGGATCATTGTCTTGTTGGAAGACAAATCTCCGTCCCAGTCTCAGGTCTTTTGCAGACTCCATCAGGTTTTCTTCCAGAATGGTCCTGTATTTGGCTCCATCCATCTTCCCATCAATTTTAACCATCTTCCCTGTCTCTGCTGAAGAAAAGCAGGCCAAAACCATGATGCTGCCACCACCATGTTTGACAGTGGGGATGGTGTGTTGCTTTTACGCCAAACATAACGTTTTGCATTGTTGCCAAAAAGTTCAATTTTGGTTTCATCTGACCAGAGCACCTTCTTCCACGTTTGGTGTGTCTCCCAGGTGGCTTGTGGCAAACTTTAACCAACACTTTTTATGGATATCTTTAAGAAATGGCTTTCTTCTTGCCACTCTTCCATAAAGGCCAGATTTGTGCAATATACGACTGATTGTTGTCCTATGGACAAAGTCTCCCACCTCAGCTGTAGATCTCTGCAGTTCATCCAGAGTGATCATGGGCCTCTTGGCTGCATCTCTGATCAGTCTTCTCCTTGTATGACCTGAAAGTTTAGCGGGACGGCCAGGTCTTGGTAGATTTGCAGTGGTCTGATACTCCTTCCATTTCAATATTATCGCTTGCACAGTGCTCCTTGGGATGTTTAAAGCTTGGGAAATCTTTTTGTATCCAAATCCGGCTTTAAACTTCTTCACAACAGTATCTAGGGACCTGCCTGGTGTGTTCCTTGTTCTTCATGATGCTCTCTGCGCTTTTAACGGACCTCTGAGACTATCACAGTGCAGGTACATTTATACGGAGACTTGATTACACACAGGTGGATTGTATTTATCATCATTAGTCATTTAGGTCAACATTGGATCATTCAGAGATCCTCACTGAACTTCTGGAGAGAGTTTGCTGCACTGAAAGTAAAGGGGCTGAATAATTTTGCACTCCCAATTTTTCAGTTTTTGATTTGTTAAAAAAGTTTGAAATATCCAATAAATGTCGTTCCACTTCATGATTGTGTCCCACTTGTTGTTGATTCTTCACAAAAAATAAGGTTTTATATCTTTATGTTTGAAGCCTGAAATGTGGCAAAAGGTCGCAAAGTTCAAGGGGGCCGAATACTTTCGCAAGGCACTGTATATAATACCATATAATGACAAAATGGGGGGGGGGGAAAAAGGTTTTTTATTTACATAAGTATTCACTCCCCTGAGTCAATACTTTGTAGAAACAACTTTGGCGGCGATTACAGCTTTTAGTCGCCTTGGGGCATGTATCAGCTTTGCACATCTGGATTTGGGGATTTTGTCCCCTTCTTCTTTGCAGATTTTCTCAGGCTATGTTACGTTAGATGGGGAGTGGCGGTAAACAGCCATCTTCAAGTCTGAGCTTTGGCTGTGCCACTCAAGGTCTTTCACATTCTTGTTCTGAAGACATTCCAGTGTCGATTTGAATGTATTCTTGTAGTCATTGTTCTGTTGGAACTGAAATATTTGCAGGTTCTCTTCAAGGGTTTGCCTGTATTTGGCTCCATTCATTGTTCCCTCTATCCTTACCATTCTCCCAGTCCCTGCCGCTGAAAAGCATCCCTATAGCATGATTCTGCCACAATTGGGGTTTTGGTCACCTCCCTGACCAATGTCTTTCTTGCCCGGTTGTCTGACGGCAACAACAACAAAAAAACAGGCTTCTGGCAAACAGTTGTGGCAAACGCTTGGCCAATTTCTCACAAATGTGTGGCAAGCAATTTTTTTCACATGCAAATAAGTTTTGCTGCAAACTGTGAGGGTAAATTTGCGGCAACAGCTGAACTTCTGTCAAACAATTCTGGGAAACTTGTGGTGAACATTCTGCTGTTTGCTGAAGATTAGCCGCAAACTCATTATGAATACGCAAATGTATCACGTTTTTGGTTACTGTTTGTTAACAGCATTGACATGTTGTATCTACATAAACCAAATCGCAACTTTAAATAAACTTACTTCTCAGAGAAAATGCTAAATGTAGTAAATATACTAAACATGTATTCCATGTCTTAAACAATAAATATAAATCCAATTCCACTTAAAACCATCAGCATGGTAAATTAAGAAAATATTAAAAGACTGGATATTTACCAAATAAATTGTTTATTTAATATGTGTATGTAGCTACAACATTTACATGAGAGAACTGTGAACACTATGGAAGTCCTTCGTTCAAAGCTTATTATTTTATTTTGGCATCTTAAGAGGTAGAAATTTAGCAATGCCTAATATGGCAATTCATAATTTTCCAAAATTAATGATTGTTACACTTTTAAAAAAATGCTGTCTTAAAAATAACACAATTTGGGTCATTTCCACAACCCAGCACTGGGTCAATATTGGCCAAACACAGCATTGGTTAATTCAACCCAATGGGTTGGGTTGTGCTTCCAACCTAGTACCTTGGGTTGAGTGCTTGACCCAGCTGCTGGGTAAATGTAAATTATATTGCTTGGTTAAAACAACCCAGTGAGTTTGGGGATTGACCCAGCAGCTGGGTAATTTTGTTGAATGTAAGGAGTCTTGGTGGTTCCAAACTTCTTCCATTTCAGAACGATGGATGCCACTGTGTTCTTCGGGACCTTCAATGCTGCAGAAAGTTGGTACCGTTCCCCTGATCTGTGCCTCGACACAATCCTGTCTCAGAGCTCTAGGCACAATTCCTTCAACCTCATGGCTTGGTTTTTGTCTTTCCAAATCATGTCCAATCAATAGTGGTGTAGCTTTAGAGTGAATATATTCAAGTGTTTGTGATGAAGTCAAGTCGAACGAAAAAGTCATTATGCAAAATACACAGAGAGTGCTCCACAATGATGAACTCTTCTATACTAGTGTGTTACTGGGGGATGTTATTTAAGGAGGTGAGCGCTATGATTGACAGCGGTTCTATGGCATGCACATTGAGCTCAACAGTGGTACTACGCCTTGAGAAAGCAGGTGTGCTCAAGAGTGGCTCCCTCAGTCCGACTGAAGTGGTGTTGGTTAGCTGCGGGAGGTTGAAGACCAAGCCTGTAGGTGTGTGTGAATTGAATCTGTCTGTGAATGACAGCAGTGTATCTGTCCCTGTTCTAGTAGTGGATGGCCAACGTGATGAGCTCATCTTAGGCAGCAATGTGATAAAACACCTCATCAGGGAGCTGAAGACGACCAGTGACTTCTGGGAGAAGATGTCATCATCTGAAAACAATGGAGATGACAAACGGTTCCTTTCCACCTCTCTACATTAGCTAGCAGACGGAACAGAAGTGCCAGAAAGAGTGTGCACGGTTAGGCTGAAGCGGGGGGTCACATTGGCGCCTATGCAGGAATATTTAGGGCAGTGCTGTTGTTATTGAGCCTATGAGGGCATGCTCAAGACCGAAAAACATTCTAGTGGGGAGAACAGTAGCGACATTGTGGAGCGATGGCTAGGTCCCTGTCAAAGTTATCAATCCCTCACCAAAGCCAGTAACAGTGAGACGCAATGTCAAGCTAGCGGACGTTTTTCCTTGCATGGCATTAGAGGACTTTGACACTGACTACATAGATGTCGAACCGGTCCCCCTGGTGCAGCAGGTACACAAAATGGATGACAATCCAATCTTTGACAGGGGTAGTGGAGATAGCTTGACCGTTGACAGTGCCGTCAAACCGCACAGAGTGACAAGTGAGGTGTTGCACGAGTTAGGGCTAGGTGACATTGACATTGAGTCCACTCAGTTATCGCAACAGTGTAAGGCCAGGCTAGTTCAGCTAATAGCCCGCTACGAGTCTATCTTCTCCCGGCACAAACTACATTGTGGGAAGGCTACTGGATATGTCCATGTGCTGGTTTTTGCCCCGGCGATGTGCTGGTTTTTGCCCCGACTGAAGAACTTGGATTGCAGCGCTTGGAGTCAGTTTTTGAGCGTCTCAAAGCCCCTAATCTGAAATTGTCTCCAAAGAAATGCCATTTCATGAAGAGGTTAGTGCGGTTCTTGGGGCATGTCATCAGTGAAGGAGGTGTGGCCACAGACCCAGAAAAAGGGAAGGCTATTGCAGGGATAACAGAAAAGGATCTCATGGAGGATAACACGGACGTGCCCTCCCAGGGGAAGATTTGGTCCTTTCTCGGAATGATAGTCTTTTACCAGCAGTTCATTGAGGGGTGCTCCACCATCGCTAAGCCACTGCATGGGCTGACTACTGTTACGAAGGCACCACGCCATGGGAAAAGCAAGAGGAAAAGAGGAATACATAGGAAACTCACAGCAGCAGACTGGACTGGTGAGTGCAAACAGGCCTTTAGTCAGTTGAAACAAGCTCTCCTCGATCAGGTCATGCTAGCCCACCCTGATTTTAGTAGACCTTTCTTGCTGTCTGTAGACGCATCTAGTAATGGATTAGGTGCTGTCCTCTCCCAGGTGCCAGAGGATGGGTCTGCAGCCAGACCCGTAGCATTCGCTAGCAAATCACTTACTTATGCACAGTCAAAGTGCATAAGCTTGCTAAGATTGAACCTATTTGGTTAGCTTTAGCTACCTGCAGATTCATGCTACAGCTATGACAAAGTTGGGATTAATGTTACATTTCTAAACAAAAGACTACACTTCGCCAGATAATTACATGACCTATCAAGTTTGCCAGGTGTGTCTGGGGGTGATTACAACCATCTATTGTATTCCATGAACATGTGTACATGTCTAGAAAATAGTGACCCGTCCACTTAGCTAGATGTGGCTGGGGGGTGGTTATAGCATTTTCTTTCACATGACCCATCAATTTAGACAATTGTGTCTGGGTATGCATCATCTAATAATTATGAAATAGTTGTATCTGGACACTTTCTGTTTTTGATATTGCTACTATGCAAGTAACCACTTCACTGTACCGTTTACACCTTCTGTTTCCTGGGCATGAGACAAATAAACTCAGATTTAATTTGATAACGTGTAGTGTGTGTTTACTAGAGACGGTAATGTGAAGAACAACATGAGCTGCACCAACGTCAGATTAGGATATAGGCCTAGGACTAGATAAAGTGTATTTTTTACCTGGAGTTTTTCCTTATTGTAGGCTACTAATTTTACTACTTTTAGTCTTGAAATCTTTGGTTGTTTACTACACTACTCACTCTGTTTAGCACATGGCCTCACATATGAATCCTTAAAGAGATGGGTGGGGCTAAGGCTTAGGAGGGTGTGAACAATGCTGAATGGCTATAGACAAAGAAGAGCTCTCAAGTAGGTGTACCAGAACATTCAAGGGCCATTTTCTCAAAAGTGGGGTTACACGTTTATCAACTTTCAATGCAGAATTACTTTCCCATTGTTTCTCAACTGCAGTGTATGATATACCATTTTCTTGGTCTGAATTGCTACTTTTTTCCAATGTAAAAAACACAATTTAAAATGTTGCTACATGGTGCCGAATCCAGGTGGTGGATCACAAATCAACTATCAGACAGGACCTGCAACCGCTTATTGAACATAGCTTGTTTGAGATTCCATGTGACTTTAAAAATCTTAAAGATGCATCTGAACAGTAGAAGCTTACTTCCTAAACTGGAATACATCAAGATCTAGGCTATGCAAATGGATCTGGATATTCTGGCATTGACTGAAACGTGGATCTCTGTTGACATTCTGGACGCTGATATTAATATTGAGTGTTATCATGTGTTCAGAGCTGACAGACAGGGTAGAGGTGGTGGTGTGGACATTTTATAAGAAATATTCTCTCTTTACTGAAATGTGCTACTATCTATAAGCCTTTGTCTAGGGAAAAATGTATTTCATAACGTTTATAGGGGTCTATCGTCCTTCCTAACCTTTGTGCACTTGAGAAATTAACTTGTTTGTTGTCTTATTTCACCAAATCAGACGTTATTATCCTGGTTGAGCTAAATTATGATTGGGAAATGCAGGCTTTAGGCAATCAAAAAAATGTGAAAGGATCTAAGCTCTAGATATCCTTCAATGTCAACTGATCTTATTTTAACAAATACACCAGAGAAATATGTTTCTACTAGTGTCTTCGCCCAAGACAATAGTGACCACTGCCCAGTTGTTTGTTTTAGAGACGTGAGAGTACATAAGTCTAAGCCTCGTGTCATCACAATGAGGAACTTTGAAAACTTCAGTGAACAACCTTTGATCTTTATTTTAGTGACCTTGATTGTATTTCAGCTATCCCTGAACCTGATTTAGATTTGAGCATCTTTGCAGATCTCTTCGATACTATTGTTGATAATCATGCTCTTGATACTAGCCATCCCGGATCCGGGATCGTGAATACAGCCTCAAGCTCATTACCATAACGCAACGTTAACTATTCATGAAAATCGCAAATGAAATGAAATAAATATGCTAGCTCTCAAGCTTAGCCTTTTGTTAACAACACTGTCAGCTCAGATTTTCAAAATATGCTTTTCAACCATAGCAAAACAAGCATTTGTGTAACAGTATTGATAGCTAGCGTAGCATTTAGCGGGCAACATTTTCACAAAAACAAGAAAAGCATTCAAATAAAATAATTTACCTTGAAGAACTTCAGATGTTTTCAATGAGGAGACTCTCAGTTAGATAGCAAATGTTCAGTTTTTCCAAAAATATTCTTTGTGTAGGAGAAATCGCTCAGTTTTGCTCAAAACCGAGAAGAAAAAAAAAAAAAAAAAAAAAAAAAAAAATTCAGTCATCAAAACGCCACTTTTTTCCAAATTAACTCCATAATATCGACTGAAACATGGCAAACGTTGTTTAGAATCAATCCTCAAGGTGTTTTTCACATATCTCTTCGATGATATATCGTTCGTGGAAGTCTGCTTTCTCCTCTGAATCCCATGGAAGAATGCTTGCAGCTGAAGATTACGCACCAATTTCGACAAAGGACACCGGGCGGACACCTGGTAAATGTAGTCTCTTATGGCCAATCTTCCAATGATATGCCTGCAAATACGTCACAATGCTGCAGACACCTTAGGGAAACGGCAGAAAGTGTAGGCTCGTTCCTGGCGCATTCACAGCCATATAAGGAGACAATGGAAAACAGCGCCTCAAAACTTTTGCTCACTTCCAGTTTGAAGTTTCATCTTGGTTTCGCCTATAGCATCAGTTCTGGGGCACTCAGAGACAATATCTTTGCAGATTTGGAAACGTCAGAGTGTTTTCTTTCCAAATTATATGCATAGTCGAGCATCTTTTCGTGACAAAATATTGCGCGTAAAAAACGGGAACGTTTTTCATCCAAAAATGAAATACTGCCCCCAGAGGTTCAAGAGGTTAAGGGTTAAAGGTAGATTGAGTGCCTGCTACACCTCGGAATGATCAGAAGTCATTCATAAAAGAGATGATGCTTGGATCAAGGCTAGGAACACAGGCTTAGGCCCGGACTGGTAAGCTTTTAAGCAACTGAGGAATCATTGTGTTTAACAAATCAGAAAGGCAGAATCTGATTTTTATGTAACTGCTCTTTCAGATTGTAATGCGAACCCAGCTGAATTCTAGAAAACAGTCAAATCCCTGAAGGTTCTACTTCCTCCTCTCTGCCACAACAAATTAATTCAGACACTGGCCTCATTAAGGAAAAAAATGCCATCATTGATGCATTTAATCACCATTCTATCTCTTTGAAATAACTTCTAAGCCTCTTCACAATGATATTGGGCTGGATGCTGCTAGGGGAAACTTGCTGAATGATCAGAGAAATGATAGTCAAAGATTTTCTTTTAGGCTATTTACAGAAAAAGAAGCCCTGGATGCTTTGCTAGCAATAAACAACATGAAATCCACAGGGGCCAACCAATTGGATCCTGGTCTGCTTAAGTGTGCATCGCCCATTATTGTTGGCTCAATAACACACATTTTTTTGTATTTCAAAAGTATGGAAATCAGCCATTCCTGCCACTCCATAAGGGTGGGCATAGTAGTGACCTTAATAATTATTTCCACATCTCAAGGCTTCCTTGTCTAGCTAAGATACATGAATCGTTGATAAATGTGCAACTTTTGCCTTCTTTATCTGATAAATATATGAACGTACTAAATCAATCAGGGTTTAGGCCTGGGCATAGCACTAGCAACCACTTTAGTTGTGATCTTGTCAATGCTTTAGACACAGATGTAATGTCCTGCTTTGTTTGTGGACCTATCAAAATCTGTTTAATGTTGATTATGCTATTTTATTGAATATGTTGTCCTCCTTACGCATGAGCTCTGATGCCTGTTCTTGGTTTCATGACTATCTTAGTGACAGAGCTCAGGCCATCGTGATGGATGGGGTTAAGTCATCATTTTTTTGTAGTACATAAAGGTGTACCACAGGGGTTGGTTTTGGGAACTGTCCACCATTTATATTAACACCATTGTTCAATCTTTTAAAAATTATGAACTTTGTGTATATGCGGATGGTACTATTATGTATGCTATTGCCCTGACAGTTGATCTGGCTGTGTCAAACCTACACAGTCAGATATTATAGCTATGCAGGAATCCTTTGCTGATTTAAAACTTGTGCTTGATACGGGCAAAACTAAATTCATGTTTTAAACATAAAAAAATCAGAAATACCTTATTTACATAAGTATTCAGACCCTTTGCTATGAGACTTGAAATTGAGCTCAGGTCCATCCTGTTTCCGTTGATCATCCTTGAGATGTTTCTACAACTTGATTGGAGTCCACCTGTGGTCAATTCCATTCATTGGACATGATTTGGAAAAGCACAACTGTCTATATAAAGTCCCACAGTTGACAGAGCTTGTCAGAGCAAAAACCAAGCCATGAGGTCAAAGGTATTGTCCGTAGAGCTCCTAGACAGGATTGTGTCGAGGCACAGATCTGGGGAACGATACCAAAAAAATTCTGCAGCATTGACGGTCCCCAAGAACACAGTGGCCTCCATCATTCTTAAATGGAAAATGTTTGGAACCACCAAGACTCTTCCTAGAGCTGGCCGCCCGGCCAAACTGAGCAATCGGGGGAGAAGGGCCTTGGTCAGGGAGGTGACCAAGAACCCGATGGTCACTCTGACAGCGCTCCAGAGTTCCTCTGTGGAGATGGGAGAACCTTCCAGAAGGACAACCATCTCTGCAGCACTCCACCAACCAGGCCTTTATGTTAGAGTGTCCAGAGGAAAGCCACTCCTCAGTAAAAGGCGCATGACAGCCCGCTTGGAGTTTCACAAAAGGCACATAAAGGACCTGCTGGTCTGATGAAACCAAGATTTAACCTGGCACCATCCCTCTGGTAAAGCATGGTGGTGGCAGCATCAGGGATGTTATTCAGTGGCAGGGACTGGAAGACGAGTCTGGATCGAGGCAAAGCTGAACTGAGCAAAGTACAGAGATCCTTGATGAAAACCTGTTCCAGAGCGCCCAGGACTTCAGACTGGGGCAAAGGTTCACCTTCCAACAGGACAACGACCCTAAGCACACACCCAATAAAACGCAGGAGTGGCTTTGGGACAAGTCTCTGAATGTCTTTGAGTGGCGCATCCAGAGCACGGACTTGAACTCGATAGGACATCTCTGGAGAGAACTGAAAATAGCTGTGCAGCAACGCTCCCCATTCAACCTGACAGAGCTTGAGAGGATCTGCAGAGAAGAATGGAAGAAACTCCCCAAATACAAGTGTGTCACATTTGTAGCATCATACCATAGGAGACTCAAGGCTGTAGTCGCTGCCTAAGGTGCCTTATTAAAAGCTGCTTTCGCTTTGTCATTATGGGGTATTGTGTGTAGATTGATGATTTTTTTTTAAAACAACAATTTAATACATTTTTGAATAATTCTGTAACATAACAAATGTGGAAAAAATCAAGGGGTCTGAATAATTTCCGAAGGCACTGTAGTTGTTACTGCTCGACTAAAACAATTGCGGTCGACCAACAGCCTAACAACCAAGCAATCGACCAGTAGATTAATTGGTGTCAGCCTTCATTTGCTGGAGATTTGCCACAAATTCCGAGGAAGAATCTGGGTAGTTCATATTTTTTCAACTTCCTAAAGATAGAGACCACTGTGCTCTTTGAAACTTTCAACGCTCTAAACATTGTTTTATACCTTTGTCCAGATATATACTGTATCACAATTCGATCTCAGAGATCTAAGGACAGTTCTTTGGATTTCATGGTATACTTTCTGTCCAGTTGACATGCACTGTCAACTGGACCTTATATAGACAGGTGTGTTTCTTTCTAAATTACGTCCAAACATTTGAAATTGCCGCAGGTGGACTCCAAGTTGTAGTGATGTCTCAAGGAATTTGGATACACCTGAGCTCAATTTGGAGTGTCATAGTAAAGGGGTGTGAATAGTTACACTACTGTTCAAACGTTTGGGGTCACTTAGAAATGTATTTATTTCCTGTGAAATCATACATAAAATGTGTTGGAAAATGAATAGGAAATATAGTCAAGACGTTGACAAGGTTATAAATAAGGATTTTTAATAGAAATAATAATTGTTCTTCAAACTTAGCCTTCTTCAAAGATTCCTCCATTTGCAGCAATTACAGCCTTGCAGACCTTAGGCATTCTAGTTGTCAATTTGTTGAGGTAATCTGAAGAGATTTCCCCCCATGCTTCCTGAAGCACCTCCCACAAGTTGGTTTGGCTTGAAGGGCAATTCTTACGTTCCATACGTTCAAGCTGCTCCCACAACAGCTCAATAGGGTTGAGATCCGGTGACTGTGCTGGCCACTCCATTATAGACAAAATACCAGCTGACGGCTTCTTCCCTAAAATAGTTATTGCATAGTTTGGAGCTGTGCTTTGGGTCATTGTCCTGTTGTAGGATAAAGTTGGCTCCAATAAAGAGCCATCCACAGGGTATGGCATAGCGTTGCAAAATGGAGTGATAGCCTTCCTTCTTCAAGATCCCTTTTACTCTGTACAAATCTCCCACTTTACCACCACCAAAGCACCCCCAGACCATCACATTGCCTCCACCATGCTTGACAGATGGCGACAAGCACACCTCCAGCATTTTTTCATTTTTTCTGCATCTCACGAATGTTCTTCTTTGTGATCCTAACACCTCAAACTTAGATTTGTCTGTCCATAACACTTTTTCCAATCTTCCTCTGTCCAGTTTCTGTGTTCTTTTGCCCATCTTAATCTTTTATTTTTATTGGCCAGTCTGAGATGTGTATTTTTCTTTGCAACTCTGCCTAGAAGGCCAGCATTCCTGAGTCGCCTCTCTCTCAATGTTGACGTTGAGACTGGTGTTTTGAAGGTACTATTTCATGAAGCTGCCAGTTGAGGACTTGAGGCGTCTGTTTCTCAAACTAGAACTAGACACTAATGTACTTGTC
This sequence comes from Oncorhynchus clarkii lewisi, assembly GCF_045791955.1. Taxonomy (NCBI): domain Eukaryota; kingdom Metazoa; phylum Chordata; class Actinopteri; order Salmoniformes; family Salmonidae; genus Oncorhynchus; species Oncorhynchus clarkii. Next base: position 24,290,245 of record NC_092151.1, on the reverse strand, counting down.
CTCTTGCTCAGTTGTGCACTGGGGCCTCTCACTCCTCTTTCTATTCTTGTTAGACACAGTTTGCACTGTTCTATGACGGGAGTAGTACACAGCGTTGTACGAGATCTTCAGTTTCTTGGCAATTTCTCGAATGGAATAGCCTTCATTTCTCAAAACAAGAATAGACTGACGAGTTTCAGAAGAAAGTCCTTTGTTTCTGCTCATGTTGAGCCTGTAATCGAACCCACAAATACTGATGCTCCAGATGCTCAACTATTCTAAAGGCCAGTTTTATTACTTCTTTAATCAGCACAACAGTTGTCAGCTGTGCTAACATCATTGCAAAAGTTTTTTCTAATGATCAATTAGCCTTTTAAAATTATAAACTTAGATTAGCTAACACAATGTGCCTTTGGAACACAGGAGTGATGGTTGCTGATAATGGGCCTCTGTGCGTTTATGTAGATATTCCATAAAAAATCTGTCATTTCCAGCTACAATAGTCATTTACAACATTAACAATGTCTGCATTCTGTATTTCATCTTCAATAAATTTGCAACATTTTCAGATTTTTCTTTTGTCCTTATGGGGTATATGAGTATGAAGACAAAGTCAATTTAATCCATTTTGAAATCAGGCTGCAACACAACAAAATGTGGAATAAGTTGATGGGTATGAATACGTTCTGAAGACACTGTATATGCATGTGAACTCATACAATAGCCTAGCATGGAAAGTGCACTTTACACAGAAGTAAAGGAAAATTATGGCAATGACTAAAGTGGTGGTGGTGGTGGTGGTGATGATGACGATCACAACAACAGTGGTGTGGATGAGTTTCATAACCCAGCTATCAGTCCTTCCACAGATGGACGATCCCTTGAGACTACCTGCGTCTCTCTTTTGTCTGACTACAATTGGTTTTGTGGCATGTCAAGAGAAGTTAAAATGGAAAATTGCTCATTAAAAAGTGAGCTGAGCGTGAGAGAAACACAGTCACACATAATAAATTTAGCCAGGGCTAATAGGACACTTGATCATGGCCACTTGAGCATTTATGTTATTCATTTTGCGGGGCACAGTTTCCCCTACTTCATACTGTGGTGGTTACATAAAGGAAAGAAACAAAAAAATCATGCTAATTGGCTCTGTGAATGTGCGTTGAAGTGTTCAGCCTGCATTACAAACAGAAATGTTAAATGCCTTTGTTCACCCACCAAATACAATAAGCATTCTCTCTCTCGTACACACGTACACACACACAAATCATACACAAACTATTTTACCCAATGTAGCCACTATTCAATATACAGTACAACACATACACAAGCACACATCGAGAATCTATTTCACACACACACACACCACACACACACGGCCAGTGTGACAAGCAGTAGCGGCGACTCTCAGAGGAGGTAATTACACTTGGCAGTGGTGGATCTAACTCCAGATGGGCTTGGCAGGGCCCCACTAAAACCTGCTGAGTGTACACATCTTCCTGTACCTCACAGCATAACACATGCATGTGTGCACACACATACACACACACACACACACACACACACACAAAGACCCTACAGCCCAGCCCCGAAAAACAGCAAGACTTCCCCCTGCATTAGGCCATGTGGAGATGGAAAGCAATCTGGAGCGATGGCTCCTAGCTACACAAGCTGACATGGGCAGCAGGCCAACAGAGGAGTGGAGAGAAGTACAGGGAGGTAGGGCAGGAGGAGAAGTACAGGGAGGTAGGGCAGAAGGAGAAGTACAGGGAGGTAGGGCAGGAGGAGAAGTACAGGGAGGTAGGGCAGGAGGAGGAGAAGTACAGGGAGGTAGGGCAGGAAGAGAAGTACAGGGAGGTAGGGCAGGAGGAGAAGTACAGGGAGGTAGGGCAGGAGGAGGAGAAGTACAGGGAGGTAGGGCAGGAGGAAAAGTACAGGGAGGTAGGGCAGGAGGAAAAGTACAGGGAGGTAGGGCAGGAGGAGAAGTACAGGGAGGCAGGGCAGGAGGGGAAGTACAGGCAGGTAGGGCAGGAGGGGAAGTACAGGCAGGTAGGGCAGGAGGAGAAGTACAGGGAGGTAGGGCAGGAGGAGAAGTACAGGGAGGTAGGGCAGGAGGAGAAGTACAGGGAGGTAGGGCAGGAGGAGAAGTACAGGGAGGTAGGGCAGGAGGGGAAGTACAGGGAGGTAGGGCAGGAGGAGAAGTACAGGCAGGTAGGGCAGGAGGAGGGGAAGTACAGGCAGGTAGGGCAGGAGGAGATAGAAGGAGAGAAATAGTAGGATAGAGTGCACTGCGAGGGACACCAGAATGAGAAGGAATGGAGAGTGGAATGAAGAGTAGTATCAAAGTACGTAGTTAAGAGAGCGAGAACAGGACAAGAAAGTAGGACGAGAAGGATAGTGTAGGGACATATAGAGAGAAGACAGATGGAGAGAGAATGAAGAGTAGGAGGAACAGAGGGAAGGATGAGAAAGAAGGAAATAGTATAGTTGACAGCAGGTTGTATATTTAGAGGAGGTAGGATAAGAGGGAAAAGCCAAGAATGCATTGGACCTGTACAGTTAAAGTATGATGGAAAGAAAAGAAAGGGGGAATGAGTTGTTTCCCAGAAATACTACATAATTCAAGACATGACAGCATTCTGTATTGTGTAAAAAAATAAATAATAATAAACACACAGTACTACCAACTAGTTTAACATGACTAGCGAAGGGATAAAAGGGTTTGATAAATACTAAACAAAAATATAAACGCAACATGGAAGTTGTTGGAATAAAAGATCCCAGAAATGTTCCATACGCACACAAAAAACATCCCATCTCTCTCTACATCCCTGTTACTAAGCATTTCTCCTTTGCCAAGATAATCCTTGTGCTGGGGACAATAAAAGGCCACTCTAAAATGTGCAGTTTTGTCACATAACACTATGCCACAGATGTCCCAAGTTTTGAGGGAGCGTGCAATTGGCATGCTGACTGCAGGAATGTCCACCAGAGCTGTTGCCAGAGAAATGAATGTTAATTTCTCTACCGTAAGCCGCCTCCGTCATTTTACAGAATTTGGCAGTATGTCCAACCAGCCTCACAACCATAGACCACACCACATGTAACCACACCAGGCCCTCCACATCTAGCTTCTTCACCTGCAGGATTGTTTGAGACCAGCCACCTGGAAAGCTGATGAAACTGTCAGAAATCGTCTTAGGGTAGCTCATCTGCATGCTCGTCGTCCTCACCAGGGAATTGACCTGACTGCAGTTCGGCATCGTAACCGACTTCAGTGGGCAAATACTCACCTTCGATGCCCACCGGCACGCTGAAGAAGTGTGCTCTTAAGGGATGAATCCTGATTTTCAACAGTACTGGGCAAATGGCAGACAGGGTGTACGGCTTTGTGTGGGTGAGCATTTGCTGATGTTGTGAACAGAGTTCCCAATGGTGGCGGTGGGGTTATGGTATGGGCAGGCATAAACTACGGACTATGAACACAATAGCATTTTATCGATGGCAATTTGACTGCACAGAGATACCGTGACGAGAGGCCTATTTTCTTGCCATTCATCTTCCGCCATCATCTCATGTTTCAGCACAATAATGCACGGCTCCAGGTCGCAAGGTTCTGTACACAATTCCAGGAAGCTGAAAATGTCCCTGTTTTTCCATGGCCTCACCAGACGTCACCCATTGAGCATGTTTGAGATGCTCTAGATTGACGTGTACGACAGTGTGTTTCAGTTCCTGCCAATATTCAACAACTTTGCACAGCCATTGAAGAGGATTGGGACAACATACCACAGGCCACAATCAACAACCTGATCAACTCTATGTGAAGGAGATGTGTCGCACTGCACAAGGCAAATGGTGGTCACACCAGATACTGACTGGTTTTCTAATCCACACTCCTACCTTTTTCTTAAGGTATCTGTGACCAACAAATGCATATCGTTATTCCAAATCATGTGAAATCCATAGATTAGGGCCTAATGAATTTATTTCAATTGACTGACTTCCATATATGAACTGTAAAATCTTTGAAATTGTTGCATGTTGCGTTTATATTTTTGTTCAGTATAGCTTTATACGCCTCCAGATTTGAGTGTATGATTGTTTGATAAATGAGGGCCTTTGTGTTGTATCCCTGATTGCCAGTAGAAAATGTGTGATTTTGTAGTCTGTCAGTGGTTGTCAGAGCTTTTCTCAAGGTTTCAGTCTGAATACCTGTTAATGTAACACTGCTGGGCATTGATGTATAGTATGTGCTCTTTGTTATCACTAATCATTTCTATATGATGTTTGGCATTATGACATGGCTTTTATTCTATTACCAACCTCTCATGGAAATAAGGGCACATTTCAAACATCTTAATGATTTATTCATGTCTTTGTGTTAGATGGACATGCCTAATTATTTTGTATCTCTATTTTCTTTCATGTGCTGTGGACCTTTGCCATGATAATTCTGTGTTCATTTAGGTAAGAAAAGTCATTTTAACATTCTTTCTTGTTGTGTGTGTTGTCTGTGTGTCTGTGTCAATGTCTTTTTCTGTGTATTTTGATCAATATGCTCGAATCCAGGGAGCCTTTTCAGATTTACTTCTGGAGATATTGGATTTGAAGTTTGTTTTGTTGTGATAATGTTCCTTAATGATGTCTGTCTAACTCTGCTCTATATATACGCTCTTAACAGTGTGACTGAAGGATGAGATACCTGACCTCATTGACTTGAACAAAATTACACACACTTACACTTCCAAACAGCACAGAGATAAACAGCATTTGTCATTTAGTTGGAAGTGGTTATGGCCATTTCATGGCTGTACAGAACCATGCTTTAAAAACATATCAGGCATTTGAATGGCTCCTACTCATGGAATGGCTTCTGAAGAAACCCAATGCCATAGCTTCCTGAAAAACTAAAGTCAGCCAGACTATCACAACATATCTGCCTCTTCACTGTTGCTTGTGCAGTGTCTTATAAGGACATATGTGCAGACGTACTCTGCACGTCTCTAACCAATCGAGGTCTGTTTAACTGTCTTTTACACTAGAGCTCTGATGATCTCTTCTCAGCAGAAGAGAACTTCACCTAATCTGCACGTTTGATTTAGTGTGTGTTGTCTTTACTGTCATAACAGAATTTCAGAAATGCTTAAGATATTTTGTAGCCATAATGATCACTGATGTGAGAGGGACAGACTTTGTTGTGGTCTTGATTAACAAGGGGAAGAATTGAGATCAGTCTTGTTCATCTGTAGTTCTGGTTATTTTGTTGCATTTATACCTTCTTGTGTACTTCATTTCTCCCCTCGAACCCTCCTTTCTGTGTTTGCTTCCATTCACCTCTCCTCCTGGTGTTGAGACCTAGTTTGCAGGCGTCATGCGGCGCCTCATCGTTTAGGCATTGGCCACGTTTGGCCACATGCAGTCGGCCTGCTTTCACTGGTCTATCAGCAGGCCCCATGCGGGCCCCACAAGGATGAACACACAGATTGCCACAGTGGGGGTCTGCAGGTTGGGAGACCTGGCTACCAGACTACGCTGGCATCCCAGCATCCTTCTCCAGATGACAGAGCACTGCAACATCAGAGTACCAACATGTTGCGATTAATGCATTAGCACTAAAATGATCTAAATGCTAATTTAGCCTCACTTTTTATTCACTCCAGATAATAATAATATGTTGTTTGTAGGCTAATGAACATATAGGCTTGATGGATCTGTGATATGACAGCTCGGCATGGTATTACATGTCGAGTCAATAATAACAAATAGTAGCTACCTTTTGATGGGCGAGCACAGCATCAGAATATCATTAACCACAATGCCCTGCCCCGTATTTGTCGAGTTAGTTTGCATTATTCACTATGTATTAATTTTACAAAATGTGCCCAGAACAAAGTTTTTTCTGTGGTTGAATTATTAAGCACACTGTTTTTTTTCCAACACGGGACACATTTTTTTTCAAGATAAAGATTTTTAAAAGCAAGGACATTTATAACAATTCTTACTCTTGTGGCAACTAGAGTAGTCGAGGGATCCAATTCCATGTCGAAAGCTAACTTGAAGATCAAAGCTGTGACTTTATTTCAAGTTTTTGAAAACAATGAAAGAAAATTTAATCAAAATGTATTGGTTGAGTACACCGTTTAGCAGATGTTATAGCGGGTGCAGCTAAATGCTTGTGTTATTAGCGCCTAACAGTGCTGTAAAATGTCAAACAATATACAAATAATCAAAACTAATATCAAGAAATCAAGAAATGTCAGAACGAATCCAATTAACAACCCAAATAACACTGTATCCGTTATCCAAAATCTATGCGTATATACACCGAAAAAATATCCCAAAAATAGTAGATATATTAGAGTGAGCTACAGTATGTCAAGAATCCAATATAGAAATATGTGGTGTGTGTAAACAGTGTAACAAAAGTGGAATGTACAGTAGTAAATATATTAGAATGAGCTACAGTGGGGCAAAAAAGTATTTAGTCAGCCACCAATTGTGCAAGTTCTCCCACTTAAAAATATGAGAGAGGCCTGTAATTTTCATCATAGGTACACTTCAACTATGACAGACAAAATGAGAAAAAAAATCCATAAAATCACATTGTAGGATTTTTAATGAATTTATTTTCAAATTATGGTGGAAAATAAGTATTTGGTCAATAACAAAAGTGTATCTCAATACTTTGTTATATACCCTTTGTTGGAAAAACGAAACCCTATGGGTTTCTATGGCGCTGTATGACATGACGTCGGGAGTAGGCTAAATTATCGGAGGATTCTAAATTGTCTGCCTTCACAAGACAACTTTGTTCCAATATTTCTGTAAATCAGTTATATTTATTCCCATAGTAATTTGTTATGAATCCATAACTAAATCAACATCTGCATTTTAAGAGTAATTTTTATAATTATTTTATTAACCAAATGTGTTTATTTGTTTATTAGGCTACTGTGCAGTCTACAATAAATAATGTAGTAAACATAAGAAAGTGCCTAATTCCTTACATAAGGGGGAGCAGGCCTTGTCTGTACTACAGAATGCAGGGCATCGGGAGACCGGTGTTATTTCATAGTTGTGATGTCTTCACTATTATTCTACAATGTAGAAAATAGTAAAATAAAGAAAAATCCTGAAATGAGTAGGTGTCCAAACTTTTTACTGGTACTTGCTTAATTAATTTGATTAATATTACGGTGTTTCTATTCCATGAAAAACGAAAAACCCTCTGGGTTTCTGTTAGAATGGAACGGAAAATATGGCGCTGTTCAATGTGACGGTAGGCAGTACAGTACTGGGTTATTTAGCTAAAGAATCCCTGTGTTGTGCGGAGGACCCCGACAGGGAGGAAGGGGTAGGCTGTATTTGTTCTTAATTTATTCCATATGTGTTATTTCATAGTTGTGATGTCTTCACAACATAGTTGTGATGTCTGCTACAGAATTAGACATTAGACATTACTCAACACTAGTGAGTATATTTTTTCAATGACCTGACTCTCTGCCAATAATTACATTTAGAGGATTGGAGGTCTCTATATTAATATCTAAGTGGCATTTTCTGTTAGGATCTGTGAGAATATCTGAGAATATCTAAGGAGGAGTGGTTTGTTTTCATTTAATCTAGAGTGAGCGAGAACAAGGCAATTCTTGAACATGGGGTGAGGCATTCTCACTAATTTGTAAATAAAGCCAGTACAACGTGACGGTCGTGAGTAGGCAACATAATTGGAGGATTCCTAATTGTTTGCCTTCATTCGACATTTCTCAACGGTAATGAGACTCATTTCACCTATGGTAGGCCTACAGTATATCGAAAAATACTTTTTTCAATGACGTTACTCCCCGCCGATAATTACATTTGAGGATTGGACAACTCTAAATGAATATCTAAGTGGCATTTTCCGGTACATATTCTCACAGATCCTAAGGGGCTTTTATATCATTCTAAATTAATTAATAATAATCACTTTGTTTAAAAAATAACAATATTTTGGAGATTTCGTTTTCATTTGACCTTGAGTGAGCAAGAAAAAGGCAAAAAAGCAGACATCACTTGCTTATATTCAGTCAACACACAATATCATGGTATATTTGAACAAGTAATTCATTATGGATCCATAACTAAATAAACATCAGCATTTTGAAAGGGAATTTTTATCATTATTTTATTAACGAAAGCATAAAGATGCTGATGAAGAAATACAGTACTGTACAGTATATGCTTTTACATATGGATAATAAAGCATTTTAAGCATTTTGAAGATATAAGCCGTCATTTCAACGCGTCATTCTCCACCTGACTATCCACCAATGCCACCTGACTCTCCGCTGATGAGGAGTGACTCTCCGCCAATACCGCCTGGCTCTGGACCAATGCATCAGCTGTCGCCCATATCTCTGCCCTCAGATAATGTTTTTCTTTCTGATGGTCTGCCTTCAATGATTCGATCTCGGTCTTCAAAGTTTGAATCTCACCCATGAGCACCTTCATCAGATGACCAGAATGGTACCGCCCTGAGCCCCCATCGTTTACAGTGGCCTATGATAGAAACGGTAGATCAATAAAGAATTAAAAGTGACTCTAACACACCAATGCTGCATACACATTTTAAGAATCTAGCTTAACTAACCGCTTTCTTGGCAACCATGTGTTTGTTCGGTGCGGCCCGTTGTCCAGCCCTTTGTCCACTGATCTCCACTGATGGGTGTCGGCATGGTTGTAAGTGCTGCAAAAACACATTTATGTTTTTAGTACACAATTATCGTTTTTATTATACAGTATGCCTACACATTGATAGGCTATATACCTTCTCTTTTTTATATAAAATGCTCTGAAACCGAAATACCTTTTAGTTTTGGTGATCCTCTCAGCTCCGGATCATTTTCAAGTCCTCTGGTGGTTGCAGTCCTAACCCTGGAACGGGTAGCACCATAGAAAGAAGCTGGTGGTTACAGTCCTAACCCTGGAACGTGTAGCACCATAGAAAGAAGCTGGTGGTTACAGTCCTAACCCTGGAACGGGTAGCACCATAGAAAGAAGCTGGTGGTTACAGTGCTAACCCTGGAACGGGTAGCACCATAGAAAGAAGCTGGTGGTTACAGTCCTAACCCTGGAACGGGTAGCACCATAGAAAGAAGCTGGTGGTTACAGTGCTAACCCTGGAACGGGTAGCACCATAGAAAGAAGCTGGTGGTTACAGTCCTAACCCTGGAACGGGTAGCACCATAGAAAGAAGCTGGTGGTTACAGTCCTAACCCTGGAACGGGTAGCACCATAGAAAGAAGCTTGTTTGATGAAAACAATGTCCATTTTATCTGTTCTCTTTGGTTGCAATGTGACTTTTTTTTTGATTAACAGCTAGTTTTTGAATGGTAACTGTGTTAAGGGTGGAGTTTTGGGCAGGGTGAGAAAAGGCGTGACTTTCAGGTTACAATAGGCTATAAGTATACAGCAGATTGCCAATTGTCCTCACTTTGATTGTACTGTAGCACCATGACCAGGATCTCTATTAATTTAAATGAGCAGATTAGGGCTTTCAGGAGGAACGGAAAATCTACTGGATGCATTTCATAAATACTGTCATGGACAGTGCTAATTGCAAAAACTATCATCAGATGTCTGTTTTACACCGAACTTGAAAGTCCAGGAAAATTAACAGGTACAGTAGGCTACGATACTTTAATGTAGGCCTAATAATGCTACAAATAATGCTTAAATAAATTGACTGCTGGTCTTTACTGTATGCTGCACATTTTCATATTGTATTTAATTTCCAGCGAGACTATTCAAGCCATCGACTCACTGATGAATGAAGATGACGAGCGATCAGCAAAGGCAATCTGTAATCTGCTGGCATCACGGCACGAAATCAACATCGCTCTAATTACAGTAAGAAGACAGTTGAAGAAACTTGGGTGGACTTACGGAAAGGCTTGGTAAGAAATGTTTTAATTTTTTTTTTTTTATAATCAGAACATTAACCTGTGTGTTAAAGTGTGTTCGCTTGTTTTGTACTGTTCTGTAGTTTCGACCCAATGATTCATCTGACAAACAAAAAACTTTGCGTCCTGCAGGCCTAGGCATGGATCAAAGCTGGCGAGACATTCAATAACGTCATATTCACAGACTAATCAACCGTGGCCCTTGAGCAATTTGCTCAAAAAAAAGAAAGACGATCAAGCAAGCATCCACTCAAAGTCCATGCAATTTTTTGCCAGGGAACAGGCCCATATTTGATTTTTCATGGTAAGTTTGGCTATTTACAAAGCAAAAGGTACATCAAATATTGTAGCCTACACCTCACAGACTGCCTCCTTTTTCAGGAATCAAGGCTCGAGATTTCTTTGAGGAAGAAATCATTGAGATATGCTGGACCCTATGTCAGAGAGGTGTTTCTGGGTACACATCGTTTCTTTCAAGGTAGGATTATAGCAATATTTTGTTACGTTTAGGTCTATTTATGTGTATAGTTATATTATTGTACCTAATTTTGGCTGTTAAGCTAAATGTCTTTCTTTCTTTTCCAGATGCAGACAATGACCCACAACACACTGCCGCCCAGGTTTGTATTGCAAATAAGGGCATAAACTGGGTCAAGACGCCAGCAGAGTAAGTAGACCTTTATGTAGCAAAATAAAGGTTCAATAAAAATAAATAAATAAATAAAAGACCTACAACACCTTCTGTAGGCCTACAGTACATCTAAAAATATTATTTCCATCTCTACATGTATTTCTCCTGATTTAAACCCAATCTAACATGTTTGGCATCAACTGAAAACACTCATCCGTATCCGGATTTTCACAACAGTAGCCGGGTTATAAAAAGCATATTGTCCTGCTAATAGGAAATATTTGCATGATGGGCTTCACCTGCTACAGTTGTGAAAAACAAGTGTTTGAAAACCTGTTTTCAAAATACCTCCAGTTGTCCATCACTACTGTAAATAAAAACACAGCGTCTTGTTTACATTCTTTATTGTGTTACACATAATTTGTATCTACCTTTCCAATTACTTGTATAGTTTGGGATTTAGAAATGTGCGCTTTTAATTATTAGTTCCATTGTTTAGATCGAATGTGCAGACTTTTTTTCTTTAAATGATTGTTCTATGTAGGATGCTGCATTTTAGACCAGTTGCAATTATAAGTAGGCCTAATAAAGCCTCGTAGCCTACCTCAGCAGGTTAAGTTATTTTATATAGGTCAAGGCCCCAAAGAAATAGACTCCAATTAAGCCCTCTTGTTGTTTGTAAAGTCAAATTAAAATGAAGATTATTGTTGAAATTAATTGCTTGTCTGGTGTAGGTTTTCTACATCTGTTGGTGTGCAACACTTGCATAACAAGCTAGCTATAATTTCAGCACCAGCCTGTGATACAGACTGAATTCAAACATATATATATATTTATTTAATTTTCAAAACATGAACCGTGTCTAGGTAGATACGTGTTTAGGTAGATGTGGAAAGATAGACACAAACGAGGGGGTGGGGGGTGGGGTGGGGGGGGTCACACCTAACACCTTTCCCCTTTCCAAATGTTAAAGATTCCAATAGATAAAGTATTTTTACGGCCCCAACCCCAATTAATAAATTTGGGCACAGTCGATAGTGTGCTGGATTTAGGGCTAGAATGTTAGAGGGTTCGAAACCTGCTCCCTGCTTTTTTCATTACATTATTATGCCGGTCTCAGAGCAAACAGCCTGGTTAGTTACTCCCATCTGGTTCCTCGCTCTCTTCCACGTGTCATTCAGCACGCTTGTGGGCGTGAATGTACTGTATTTTTATTCTGTAAATATGAATTACAAAATTATGTTTCTAGTCTATTGCATAGTTACAATGTGTAATCACATTGATGTCCCAGGAGCAGGAGTGGTAAACACTGCTGAAGTGTATAATTGTAATACATACATGCAGACATAGCATCATTCACAGAATGGAGTTTGATACACCTGGTATTGGATATGACAGAAAAACTTTTGTAAATTAACTTTATGACAAAAAAATGCACAATTGTTTGTCTCTACAGTAACTAACATATTCCTCTCAATTGTAATTTTTTTGCCTGACTCATTATGACGTTATAACTACTTACATTTGCCTCCCCGTAATGTTTTGTCAGCCATCTTTGCTGAAGAAAGCCACCAGGGAGGGGTGGCTCTGTCTCTAATCCGTCATTTGGAACCACTCGATATGATTGCTCTAACTCCCCCTTGTGGTGGTCTGGAGCAATGAAGCCGTGACGCTGGGTACCTCTAAGTCCCGCAGTATAAGCTCGCAACTTTTAAAGGAGGAACCACTGTACATATGTAGAAGTTTGTGTGGGTCTTAGGGGCCATGCCGACTTTCTTCAGCTGCCTGAGATTGAAGAGGCGCATATGTGCCTTCTTCACCATTGTGTCGATTTGCACACCAAGGAACTTGAAGCTGGAGGGGATATGGTCCTTGACTTGCCTCTCAAAGTCCTTTTGTTATGTTCTAATTTTCAGAGTAAAAACCTCAATGGACACTATGAAAGCTTAACCAAATGTAATTCTTCCCAGGTGATCATTACAACTGCATTAGACAACGACATTTCACAAAAGCACTGATATTTAACACTTCCTCCTAGTCCGAGCCTCCTCCTACACATCTGAACAGCCAATGCATCGTTGTTGCTAGACAGAACCTTAGTGATATCTGTTCTTCCTCACTTCATCTGACCTGACCTCTACCCCAAAGTGCTCACTCCTCCCCAACTCACGGCTGTCATGGTGCCTGGTACCAGACTGTGTCTCTTCTCCTCCCAGAGGATCCCTCCCATAGGATCCCTGATGGCTAACAATAACATATCCTGACATAATGTAAATGTTATACATTCCCCTTTCTCCCTCAGTGACATGAATAAGTATATTTCCTATTCTCAGAACCCAACACCTTCATGATGACAGAAGTAATTTAGTTCAGTTACCTTAGCATGCTTGGGTACAGGAACAATGGTGAACATCTTGAAGCATGTGGGGACAACAGATTTGAGATAGGGAGAGTTTGAATATGCCCTTAAACACTCCAGCCAGCTGGTCTGCTCATGCTCTGAGGACGCGGCTTGGGATGCCATCCAGGCTGGCAGCCTTGGGAGAGTCAATACGATTGACAGTCTTACTCACATCGGCCACAGAGATCGGGAGCCAACAATCCTCCTGAGCAGCGGGGGCCCACAACGGCGGATCAATGTTGTTTTTCTCGAAGCGAGCAAAAAAGGTGTTTAGCTTGTCTGGAAGTGATGTGTCAGTGTTTTCCCTTTATTATCCGTGATTTGTATACATTCCCCCATGGGGGAATGTATAATGTTCTCAGCCCATACAGCCGTGAGGATAACGGAATAAAAGTTTCTCGGGAGATAATGGGGTCGACATTTTATCGTCAGAAACTCCAGATCGGATGAACAGAATCACAGAAGCTTTTTCGACATTTCTGTGGTCACACCAAGAGTTGTTGATCATGAATCGTACCCCTCCTCCTTTGCTTTTCCCTGACGCTTTTGTCCTATCCCACCATCCGATGGAAAATCCAGCGGGATAAATGGCTGGGTTGAGTACCAATGGTGTAAGCAACGTCTCAACAAAGCAGACGACATTGCAGTCTCTCACATCTTGTTGAAAGGAGGTTCTCAATCATCCAGCTTATTGTCCAGGGACTGAACATTGTCTAGCAAGATACTGGGAAGCGGGGGGCGATTTGCCTGTCTTCTCAGCCTTACTAGCAAGTTGGATGTCCTGCCCCATCTACGCTGTTGTCTCTTGGGAAAAACACTGGGTAGGATAAACAGAGCGGAGCAAAAGTGTCCAGGTCAGGAAAATCAAAATGTAATTGGGTAACCAATGACCTAATGTACAAAGTGCTTGGCGATCATAAGAAATAATAGCAAAGTTTTAAAAAATAACACAAAAAAAGCTGCAAAGTTGTGTTGGAGCGGGCGACAAGACTATTGTCTCTATTGGCGCCATGAGAGAGAGAGCAGAGAAAAGGTAATCAGTGAAGAGTATGTCATTTCTAAAGTGATCCCTCAGATAAAGGGATCGATTCTTTAGAGAGAGACTTTGGCTTTCCAGCCCTGGCCTGAAAAACATTTTTAAAAATCCCACTTTCATCTCTAAATATTGTCGTATTTGTACTATTAATTCCAGCTTTTCAGTGAGACATCACTTATAACATGCCATGTAACTCATATCAAAGCCTGAAAATGGCTTTGAGAGCCTAGGTGGCGGAATCTGGGATAATCCACAGTCACTCCAGCAACACTGCAATTAACAGTAACTGCCACAGTTTGAAGTTTGGGAGGTAATTATTATTGTGAATTATGTTGAAATGGTGAAATCACAGCGGCGGGTTTCTTTGATAACATCTCATAATGGTCTCTATTAAATCAATGGGGTTTGTGAACATAATGTTCTCAGCCGGTCTCCGGGTTCTATGAGCTTGCACTACAGGGTCTCTGCTTTATAATGTTTATGAAAAGATGCCGTCTTCCAAATATAGACTGATGTATAACCGGAGAAGATCAAAAATAATAAACTGGCTAACAAGTGTGCTTTTAGTGTCCTATGCTACTGTACAGGGTCAGAGATGATGCATTGTATTACACCGTTGTGTACAGATACAGAACGTACAGACTTTTAGGCAAGAATGCGAGCCAAAGGCTTAATTGACGCAGGGAGGTGAAAATGACACTTTAATTGCCTTTTATGAGTGTCTTGAATGACTAGGTGGAATCGTGAGTGATGTGTGAAGTGCTTCTTTGGAAGCATTTAAAGCCATCAAACTCTACACTGGAATGATCAAGTAGCAGACGAGATGTCTACAGGTTAATTAACATCATCATGACTCCTCTTAATTGAGTTTGAGAGCTGCTTTCTCGTCAATCTTCTTTAGAGCTATGCAAGTCACTCTCAAATAGTAATCAGGGAGTTATGTAATGATAAAGTACTGTATGTTTATTTACATTACTGTTGCATTAAAGTGGTAGTTCAATACAAAATCAAAGTTTGTCAGACATTTTCACACAGTGTTGAGATGTTCTAGTGTGGAGATGGTGCCTGGCAATTCCCATTCATTGGGTTTGAGCCATATAGCTGGATCTACACTACAACATTAGACCACGATTGAGGTCTGCCATTTTTTTGTGAACTATCACTTTAAAATTGAATGGAATGATTCCAAAGTATGTTCAATAGTAATTTAGTAAGTAGAAAAAAGTTACGGTACTAGGACAAATCCAGTGGGGATGCCAGTGTGATAAAACCCCTGTTTCTTAATAGTTTGCTATTTAGGCGGTATGAGTCATTGTCTGTCATTTCCTTTAGCAGGATAAGACAGTTCTACTCGGAAACAAACATGGCAGTAGGATCCATATGAAGGAAACATATTGCATTTGGAGCTATTTGAAAAAGGAGAATTATGTCATTCCAATCAGAATTTGCCAAAACATTGTCTTTAGATCATTGCTGTAGTCAAGGTTGGACATGAACACAATGTTTTTCATGGTGTTCAGAAATGAGAACTCCATTCTACAGAGCCTGGTTGTCATGTTAAAAGTGCTAGTGTGGCTCAACAATTGAAGGTTCAATTTAGTTTTATTCAATACCTTGAGAGAGTGTATTCCGTGGACTTTAAAATATTGTTAAGCAACGCAATGCTTCAAACAATTGACTTTAATGATCTCCCTTAATGCACTGAGCAAACATAAGATTGGGAATTGATTTGTTTATAGATGTGCATGTTTGTGCTACTTTAAACTCAGCTTCTCTAGCCTCTATCTCTACCATGATTAGAAATGAGGTGCTGTATACTGTACATTTCCTTGGTGCTTCATTAGTTATGCAATTTATTGTTCGTTTTAGGTGAAAAAGCACTCTCAAAATTAATTCTGCAAAGTGTTGTGAAACCGTAATCATTTATTTATTTTCCACACCCCCAGGCTCTGAATATTCATTAGTGTTTTGATGTATAGGTATATTCATTTACTTCCCTTTTCGTTGTTAGGAGGCCAGACGTTTATGAATATTTTGTGTGCAATTAACTCACTGAGCAGTGTTGACAAAAGGATTGCACGCATTATGGGGGATGGATGATGCCCTAATTATCTCTTAATTTATCCTAACAATTCCAAACTGAACAAAAGCCCCTTTAATTTCCTTATTGTGGCCTTGATTTAAAATGGAGGCCTTATACCCACAACATCCTTTACCCGAGACAGGGAATAAGCAATAAGGGGATGGTTTGTTTAATGCCTCATTATCACAATGTCTCAAGCTGCTGGTGAAATTGATAGGGGCAGTTTTATCCACTGTCAGTGGCATAGATGCCGTAGATTAGCCTGGCATGCTAATTGTTGGCTAGAAATGTCTCTATTCTCTTGGCACTTTGTAACTCTGCCTCTACTGTCTCTCTGGTCTCTCCATTGGTCTGTAGAGTGTGATCACGTCTACCTCATTCTTCTTTCTCTCTCTGTTCTCTAGCATCACTATTGATGACTGGTTGAGAGTGGCCATCTCTGTCTCACGTTCGTATCTCTCTCTCAGGTCTATAGTCTTATTTAACCTATATTTTACCAGGCAGGTCAATTAAGAACAAATTCTTATTTACAATGATGACCTGGCAAAGGGCAAAGGGTCTCCTGTGGGGCAGGAATAAAAACAAGTTAGCAAGACGGACAACACAGACGGAAGACACGGTCTCTCCTGTTCTCTCTGCTCTGTACAGAAGTCCATGTTGTAGCGGGTTAGAGAGGTTTAAAGATAAAGATTTTTGTTGGAACCTCAGGCAGATTTTCCCCTGTCGATATGAAAAGAGAGTAGGATAGAGACATACACATCAGCAGAAGAGAGACTGCCTAGAATGAAGCCTGTTTGCCAGTAGTTTTAAGTCAGATCGCCGGTGTTCCAAACACGTATTAAAGCGGTACACCGGCGGTCTGACTTAAAACTTTCACAACTAAGCACCAAAAACAAAAAAGACTACTGCAAAGACTTGCACACACAGAGAAAAGTGCTGCACCAAACAAGACTCTCACACAGAGACGAAAGAGACATTTTTACATCCTCCTTCCTGACAGCTGGTGCGCTCTTAAAGTGGCAGCACACGGTGAAGGCTCCGTGCAGGATTTCGCCACAATGCCTCTCCACTGTTTCAACTGGTCTGTAGTAGAGGGATCATCTTTGCATCACTCTGTAGTCTCTCTTCTCTCCATTGCTCTGTGGTAAAGAGTGACCATCTTTGCCTCACTCTCTCTGGTTCTCTAGTCCCCGTCTCTCCATTGGTCTGTAGTAGAGAGAGTGGCCTTAGTCCCTGTGCTATCTCCTCTAACGAGGCCAGTGTTTGGCATTGAGATGAAGAGTATCCCCAGGTGGCAGAGGAGATGAATCAGACCTCTGTCTGTCAGGATAATTGGCAAAGGCACCTGGATCGTCAGGAGAGGAAAGGCACACTGACATTCATTACTCTTAATAGTGTTTCCTACACCTCGACCACCTCTTTTTTCTCTCGCTTTCATTCGCTCTCTCTTTCTCTCAATGTGTTCTGTCTCTCTCTGTCACACATACACACCTCTCCCTTTCTCACTCCCTCTCTTTCTCTCTCTTGTTCCCTCTCTCCATTTACTGTCCACTGTTTCCTTGATGTTGTTATCCTTGACACCTGAGCGATAAAGTCACTTGTGATGACTGATGACCATCGGCCCATGTAGAGCCACCGCAGAGAAAGCGTAAATGATACAGACATGCTGTATGTCTGTATTATGGCTCCTCAAGGCTATGTGTAGAGAGCCGTGTCAGGGCTGTGGCTGGATCAGCCGTAGCATTACCAAGTCCATCATAAGCGTCCTTATAAATGAAGCAAATGTTCGTTCAACCGGGGCCCCAGTATGGCAGCAAAGGCCTTGAAGCCGAATATAAGCAGCTTTATGGCACACAGAAGGAGCTCATTATGACAAGTTCCAGGTGTTGGCTGCCAATCCTAGCTTTGTGTGTGTGTCCATGACGACGCTCTGCTGGCCTGATAACCTGGCCACCGATCAGGGCCACTGGGCTGGGACTGTTGTTGAGGGCCGAGCTCTTACTTTCTCTGTCGCTCACTCTCCCATACTCTATTTTTCTCGTCATGCTTTGCTCTTTCTCAATGTCTTAGGTCATCTTTCTCCTTTTCACTCTGCCTTTCACACTCAGATGTTTTCCCTCCCGCCCTCCCTCTGTCGCTATCTTCTCTTTTTTCACATACTGTCCTATACCGAGTCCCAACACCTACACATCTACCACCGTGCATACTGTTTGCAGCCCTGGGTAGGGTTGATGAACTAAGTTTATGTTATGTTTATTTTATTTTAAGGTATTTTTTATTTCACCTGTATTTAACCAGGTAGGCCAGTTCAGAACAAGTTCTCATTTACAACTGCAACCTGGCCAAGATAAAGAAAAGTAGTGCGACACAAGCAACACAGAGTTACACATGGAATAAATACACGTACAGTCAATAACACAATAGAAAAGTCTAGATACAGTGTGTGCAAATGAAGTAAGATTAGGGAGGTAAGGGAATAAATAGGCCATAGCGGCAAAATATATATTTTTTTGCAATTAACGCTGAAGTGATAGATGAGCAGAAGATGAATGTGCAAGTAGAGATACTGGGGTACAAAGGAGCAAAAAAATCAAAAAACAATATGAGGATATTGGTAGTTGGGTGGGCTATTTACAGATGGGCTATGTACAGGTGCAATGATCTGTAAGCTGCTCTGACAGCTGACGCTTAAAGTTATGAGTCTCCAACTTCATTGATTTTTGCAATTCGTTCCATTCATTGACAGCAGAGAACTGGAAGGAAAGGTGGCCAAAGGAGGAGTTGGCTTTGTGGGTGACCAGTGAAATCTACCTGCTGGAGCGCGTGCTACAGGTGGGTGCTGCTACGGTGACCAATGAGCTGAGATAAGGCAGGGCTTTACCTTGCAAAGACTTATAGATGACCTGGAGCCAGTGGGTTTGGGGATGAATATGAAACGAGGGCCAGCCAACGAGAGCATACAGGTCGCAGTGGTGGGTAGTATATGGGGCTTTGGAGACAAAACGGATGGCACTGTGATAGACTGCATCCAATTTGCTGAGTAGAGTGTTGGAGGCTATTTTGTAAATGACATCGCCGAAGTCAAGGATTGGTAGACTAAGCAGTTTTAAGAGGGTATGTTTGGCAGCATGAGAGAAGGATGCTTTGTTGCGAAATAGGAAGCGGATTCTATACTTAATTTTGGATTGGAGATGCTTAATGTGAGTATTCTAGGTCAGAACCGTCCAGAGTAGTGATGCTAGTTGGGCGGGCTGGGTGAGGGAAGGGAATGGTTGAAAAGCATGCATTTGGCGTTTAAGAGCAGTTGGAGGCCACGGAAGGAGTGCTGTATGGCATTGAAGCTCGTTTGGAGGTTAGTTAACACAGTGTCCAAAGAAGTGCCAGATGTATACAGAATGGTGTCGTCTGCGTAGAGGTGGATCAGGGAATCACCCGCAGCAATAGCGACATCGTTGATATTTATAGAGAAAAGAGTCAGCCCAAGAATTGAGCCCTGTGGTACCCCCATAGAGACTGCCAGAGGTCCGGACAACAGGCCCTCTGATTTGACACACTGAACTCTGTCTGCAAAGTAGGTGGTCATTTGAGAAACCAAGGCTATTGAGTCTGCCGATAAGGTTACGGTGATTGACAGAGTCGAAAGCCTTGGCCAGGTCGATGAAGACGGCTGCACAGTACTATCTTTTATCGATGGCTGTTATGATATCGTTTAGGACCTTGAGCGTGGCTGAGGTGCACCCATGACCAGCTCGGAATCCAGATTGCATCGCGGAGAAGGTACGGTGGGATTCGAAATGATCGGTGATCTGTTTGTTAACTTGGCTTTTGAAGACTTTAGAAGGGCAGGGTAGGATAGATATAGGTCTGTAACAGTTTGGGTCTAGGGTGTCTCCCCTTTTGAAGAAGGGGATGACCGCGGCAGCTTTCCAATCTTTAGGGATCTCAGACGTTGAACAGGCTAGTAACAGGGGTTGCAACAATTGCGGCGGATTATTTTAGGAAGAGAGGGTCCATATTGTCTAGCCCAGCTAATTTGTAGAGGTCCAGATTTTGCAGCTCTTTCAGAACATCAGCTATCTGGATTTGGGTGAAGGCAAAATGGTGGAGGCTTGGGAAAGTAGCTGTGGGGGGGTGCAGAGCTGTTGACCGGGGTAGGGGTAGCCAGGAGGAAAGCATGGCCAGCCAATGCTTATTGAAATTCTCAATTATCGTAGATTTATAAGTGGTGACAGTGTTTCCTATCCTCAGTGCAGTGGGCAGCTGGGAGGAGGTGCTATTTTTCTCCATGGACTTTACAGTGTCCCAGAACTTTTTGGAGTTTATGCTACAGGATGCAAATTTCTGTTTGAAGAACCTTGCCTTTGCTTTCCTAACTGCCTGTGGATATTGGTTCCTAACTTCCCCGAAAAGTTGCATATCGCGTGGGCGAAGAGTATCCAAGCATCCTCTGCTGACGGAATGAGGTCAATATTCTTCCAGGATACCCGGGCCAGGTCGATTAGAAAGGCTTGCTCGCTGAAGTGTTTTAGGGAGCGTTTGAGAGTGATGAGGGGTGGTCATTTGACCGCGGTTCCATTACTGATGCAGGCAATGAGGCAGTGATCGCTGAGATCCTGGTTGCAGACAGCAGATATTTTAGAGAGCAGGTTGGTCAGGATGATATCTATGAGGGTGCCCGTGTTTACAGATTTAGGGTTGTACCTGGTAGGTTCCATGATAATTTGTGTGAGATTGAGGGCATCGAGCTTAGATTGTAGGACGGCCGGGGTATTAAGCTTCTTACTCCAAGATGGCGTAGCATTGCAGACGTGGTTTCTACTTCCGGCGCCGACAGAGATGGCCGCCTCGCTTCGCGTTCCTAGGAAACTATGCAGTTTTTTGTTTTTTTTACGTGTTATTTCTTACATTAGTACCCCAGGTCATCTTAGGTTTCATTACATACAGTTGAGAAGAACTACTGAATATAAGATCAGCGTCAACTCACCATCAGTACGACCAAGAATATGTTTTTCGCGACGCGGACCCTGTGTTCTGCCTTACAAACAGGACAACGGAGTGGATCCTATGCAGCGACCCAAAAAAACGACTCCGAAAGAGAGGGAAACGAGGCGGTCTTCTGGTCAGACTCCGGAGACGGGCACAGCGCGCACCACTCCCTAGCATTCTTCTTGCCAATGTCCAGTCTCTTGACAACAAGGTTGATGAAATCCGAGCAAGGGTAGCATTCCAGAGGGACATCAGAGACTGTAACGTCCTTTGCTTCACTGAAACATGGCTCACTGGAGAGACTCTATCCGAAGCGGTGCAGCCTACGGGTTTCTCCATTCATCGCGCTGATAGAAACAAACATCTTTCTGGTAAGAAGAGGGGCGGGGGCGTATGCCTCATGGCCAACGTGACATGGTGTGATGAAAGAAACATACAGGAACTCAAATCCTTCTGTTCACCTGATTTAGAATTCCTCACAATCAAATGTAGACCGCATTATCTACCAAGAGAATTCTCTTCGATTATAATCACAGCCGTATATATCCCCCCCCCCCAAGCAGACACATCGATGGCTCTGAACGAACTTTATTTAACTCTCTGCAAACTGGAAACGATTTATCCGGAGGCTGCATTCATTGTAGCTGGGGATTTTAACAAGGCTAATCTGAAAACAAGACTCCCCAAATTTTATCAGCATATTGATTGCGCAACCAGGGGAGGAAAGACCTTGGATCATTGTTACTCTAACTTCCGCGACGCATATAAGGCCCTGCCCCGCCCCCCTTTCGGAAAAGCTGACCACGACTCCATTTTGTTGATCCCTGCCTACAGACAGAAACTAAAACAAGAGGCTCCCACGCTGAGGTCTGTCCAACGCTGGTCCGACCAAGCTGACTCCACACTCCAAGACTGCTTCCATCACGTGGACTGGGAGATGTTTTGTATTGCGTCAGATAACAACATTGACGAATACGCTGATTCGGTGTGCGAGTTCATTAGAACGTGCGTTGAAGATGTCGTTCCCATAGCAACGATTAAAACATTCCCTAACCAGAAACCATGGATTGATGGCAGCATTCGTGTGAAACTGAAAGCGCGAACCACTGCTTTTAATCAGGGCAAGGTGTCTGGTAACATGACCGAATACAAACAGTGCAGCTATTCCCTCCGCAAGGCTATCAAACAAGCTAAGCGCCAGTACAGAGACAAAGTAGAATCTCAATTCAACGGCTCAGACACAAGAGGCATGTGGCAGGGTCTACAGTCAATCACGGACTACAGGAAGAAATCCAGCCCAGTCACGGACCAGGATGTCTTGCTCCCAGGCAGACTAAATAACTTTTTTGCCCGCTTTGAGGACAATACAGTGCCACTGACACGGCCTGCAACGAAAACATGCGGTCTCTCCTTCACTGCAGCCGAGGTGAGTAAGACATTTAAACGTGTTAACCCTCGCAAGGCTGCAGGCCCAGACGGCATCCCCAGCTGCGCCCTCAGAGCATGCGCAGACCAGCTGGCCGGTGTGTTTACGGACATATTCAATCAATCCCTATCCCAGTCTGCTGTTCCCACATGCTTCAAGAGGGCCACCATTGTTCCTGTTCCCAAGAAAGCTAAGGTAACTGAGCTAAACGACTACCGCCCCGTAGCACTCACATCCGTCATCATGAAGTGCTTTGAGAGACTAGTCAAGGACCATATCACCTTCACCCTACCTGACACCCTAGACCCACTCCAATTTGCTTACCGCCCAAATAGGTCCACAGACGATGCAATCTCAACCACACTGCACACTGCCCTAACCCATCTGGACAAGAGGAATACCTATGTGAGAATGCTGTTCATCGACTACAGCTCGGCATTCAACACCATAGTACCCTCCAAGCTCGTCATCAAGCTCGAGACCCTGGGTCTCGACCCCGCCCTGTGCAACTGGGTACTGGACTTCCTGACGGGCCGCCCCCAGGTGGTGAGGGTAGGCAACAACATCTCCTCCCCGCTGATCCTCAACACTGGGGCCCCACAAGGGTGCGTTCTGAGCCCTCTCCTGTACTCCCTGTTCACCCACGACTGCGTGGCCACGCACGCCTCCAACTCAATCATCAAGTTTGCGGACGACACAACAGTGGTAGGCTTGATTACCAACAACGACGAGACGGCCTACAGGGAGGAGGTGAGGGCCCTCGGAGTGTGGTGTCAGGAAAATAACCTCACACTCAACGTCAACAAAACTAAGGAGATGATTGTGGACTTCAGGAAACAGCAGAGGGAACACCCCCCTATCCACATCGATGGAACAGTAGTGGAGAGGGTAGCAAGTTTTAAGTTCCTCGGCATACACATCACAGACAAACTGAATTGGTCCACTCACACAGACAGCATCGTGAAGAAGGCGCAGCAGCGCCTCTTCAACCTCAGGAGGCTGAAGAAATTCGGCTTGTCACCAAAAGCACTCACAAACTTCTACAGATGCACAATCGAGAGCATCCTGGCGGGCTGTATCACCGCCTGGTATGGCAACTGCACCGCCCTCAACCGTAAGGCTCTCCAGAGGGTAGTGAGGTCTGCACAACGCATCACCGGGGGCAAACTACCTGCCCTCCAGGACACCTACACCACCCGATGTCACAGGAAGGCCATAAAGATCATCAAGGACATCAACCACCCGAGCCACTGCCTGTTCACCCCGCTATCATCCAGAAGGCGAGGTCAGTACAGGTGCATCAAAGCTGGGACCGAGAGACTGAAAAACAGCTTCTATCTCAAGGCCATCAGACTGTTAAACAGCCACCACTAACACTGAGTGGCTGCTGCCAACACACTGACACTGACTCAACTCCAGCCACTTTAATAATGGGAATTGATGGGAAATGATGTAAATATATCACTAGCCACTTTAAACAATGCTACCTTATATAATGTTACTTACCCTACATTATTCATCTCATATGCATACGTATATACTGTACTCTATATCATCGACTGTATCCTTATGTAATACATGTATCACTAGCCACTTTAAACTATGCCACTTTGTTTACATACTCATCTCATTTGTACATACTGTACTCGATACCATCTACTGTATCTTGCCTATGCTGCTCTGTACCATCACTCATTCATATATCCTTATGTACATATTCTTTATCCCCTTACACTGTGTACAAGACAGTAGTTTTGGAATTGTTAGTTAGATTACTTGTTATTACTGCATTGTCGGAACTAGAAGCACAAGCATTTCGCTACACTCGCATTAACATCTGCTAACCATGTGTATGTGACAAATAAAAATTTGATTTGATTTGATTGATTTTGATTTGATCCTCTCGTATACTTTTGTATTTTTTGTCTTTTTTTGTATATATTTCAATTTATTTTCAATCTCTTTTCCATTTTTAAATTAAATATACTTTCCGGTTACCCGCCTCACCCAATGTGACACGGATCCGCTATTCTTTAGACCTTATAGCCAGAACCTCCATCAGAAGCTAGCCATCAGAAACTAACCAGCTACAGTGCCTTGCGAAAGTATTCGGCCCCCTTGAACTTTGCGACCTTTAACCACATTTCAGGCTTCAAACATAAATATATAAAACTGTATTTTTTTGTGAAGAATCAACAACAAGTGGGACACAATCATGAAGTGGAACGACATTTATTGGATATTTCAAACTTTTTTAACAAATCAAAAACTGAAAAATTGGGCGTGCAAAATTATTCAGCTCCCTTAAGTTAATACTTTGTAGCGACACCTTTTGCTGCGATTACAGCTGTAAGTCGCTTGGGGTATGTCTCTATCAGTTTTGCACATCGAGAGACTGAATTTTTTTCCCATTCCTCCTTGCAAAACAGCTCGAGCTCAGTGAGGTTGGATGGAGAGCATTTGTGAACAGTAGTTTTCAGTTCTTTCCACAGATTCTCGATTGGATTCAGGTCTGGACTTTGACTTGGCCATTCTAACACCTGGATATGTTTATTTTTGAACCATTCCATTGTAGATTTTGCTTTATGTTTTGGATCATTGTCTTGTTGTAAGACAAATCTCCGTCCCAGTCTCAGGTCTTTTGCAGACTCCATCAGGTTTTCTTCCAGAATGGTCCTGTATTTGGCTCCATCCATCTTCCCATCAATTTTTGCTGCCACCACCATGTTTGACAGTGGGGATGGTGTGTTCAGGGTGATGAGCTGTGTTGCTTTTACGCCAAACATAACGTTTTGCATTGTTGCCAAAAAGTTCAATTTTGGTTTCATCTGACCAGAGCACCTTCTTCCACATGTTTGGTGTGTCTCCCAGGTGGCTTGTGGCAAACTTTAAACAACACTTTTTATGGATATCTTTAAGAAATGGCTTTCTTCTTGCCACTCTTCCATAAAGGCCAGATTTGTGCAATATACAACTGATTGTTGTCCTATGGACAGAGTCTCCCACCTCAGCTGTAGATCTCTGCAGTTCATCCAGAGTGATCATGGGCCTCTTGGCTGCATCTCTGATCAGTCTTCTCCTTGTATGAGCTGAAAGTTTAGAGGGACGGCCAGGTCTTGGTAGATTTGCAGTGGTCTGATACTCCTTCCATTTCAATATTATCGCTTGCACAGTGCTCCTTGGGATGTTTAAAGCTTGGGAAATCTTTTTGTATCCAAATCCGGCTTTAAACTTCTTCACAACAGTATCTCGGACCTGCCTGGTGTGTTCCTTGTTCTTCATGATTCTCTCTGCGCTTTTAACGGACCTCTGAGACTATCACAGTGCAGGTACATTTATACGGAGACTTGATTACACACAGGTGGATTGTATTTATCATCATTAGTCATTTAGGTCAACATTGGATCATTCAGAGATCCTCACTGAACTTCTGGAGAGAGTTTGCTGCACTGAAAGTAAAGGGGCTGAATAATTTTGCACGCCCAATTTTTCAGTTTTTGATTTGTTAAAAAAGTTTGAAATATCCAATAAATGTCGTTCCACTTCATGATTGTGTCCCACTTGTTGTTGATTCTTCACAAAAAAATACAGTTTAATATCTTTATGTTTGAAGCCTGAAATGTGGCAAAAGGTCGCAAAGTTCAAGGGGGCCAAATACTTTCGCAAGGCACTGTAATTAACTACTAGCTATTTAGCCATTTATAGCCACTGCTAGTGGCCTTTCCTTCTGCACAGACACCAGAAGTTTTTTAGCCTGGATAATACTTGCCAGCATTGGACTGTTTTCTCCACTATAATGCCGGATTCCTGCCGTAAACCCTGGACCATCACTCCTGATCATCACAGGTAGCTGCTACCGAGGGACCCAGCCCCGAAGCTAGCCCTGAGCCAGGCCCACATCCCAGCCTACTCTGTGATCACTCGGCCAATGCCTTCTGGACTCCCCCAACGTGGCTAGAATCCATCACTCCACCGGATCCTTGCTGTAAGCTCTGGACCTGTGCAACGGATCATTGCTGCTACCGAGTGGCTATAGTGGATAACGTCCCAGCCCCGATGCTAGCACCAGTTAGCCGCGAGCCAGGCGCATCTCCCGGCTGGCAAACTACAATGACCTCTTTCGCCATCTCATCTGGACCCTTTGTCGACATGGCACCCCGCCGTACCACCACGACTGGTCCATCGACTTAACTCCATCCGCTGTGCCCTCAACCGGCCTTAGCCGGACATCGGAGCAGATGCTTCTACTTACCCAGTTCAAATCAAATCAAATTGTATTTGTCACATACACATGGTTAGCAGATGTTAATGCGAATGTAGTGAAATGCTTGTGCTTCTACTTCTGACAATGCAGTAATAACCAACAAGTAACCTAACCTAACAATTCCACAACTACTATCTTATACACATAAGGGATAAAGAATATGTAAAGAATATGTACATAAAGATGTATGAATGAGTGATGGTACAGAACGGCATAGGCAAGATGCAGTAGATGGTATCAAGTACAGTATATACACATGAGATGAGTAATGTAGGGTATGTAAACATAAAAGTGGCATAGTTTAAAGTGGCTAGTGATACATGTATTACATAAAGATGGCAAGATGCAGTAGATTATATAGAGTACAGTATATACATATACATATGAGATGAGTAATGTAGGGTATGTAAACATTATATAAATTGGCATTGTTTAAAGTGGCTAGTGATACATTTTTTACATCAATTTCCATTATTAAAGTGGCTGGAGTTGAGTTAATATGTTGGCAGCAGCCAATCAATGTTAGTGGCCAGTCTGATGGCCTTGAGATAGAAGCTGTTTTTCAGTCTCTTGGTCCCTGCTTTGATGCACCTGTACTGACCTCGCCTTCTGGATGATAGCGGGGTGAACAGGCAGTGGCTCGGGTGGTTGTTGTCCTTGATGATCTTTATGGCCTTCCTGTGACATCGGGTGGTGTAGGTGTCCTGGAGGGCAGGTAGTTTGCCCCCCGTGATGCGTTGTGCAGACCTCACTAACATCTGGAGAGCCTTACGGTTGTGGGCGGAGCAGTTGCCATACCAAGTGGTG
This sequence comes from Oncorhynchus clarkii lewisi, assembly GCF_045791955.1. Taxonomy (NCBI): domain Eukaryota; kingdom Metazoa; phylum Chordata; class Actinopteri; order Salmoniformes; family Salmonidae; genus Oncorhynchus; species Oncorhynchus clarkii. The sequence goes on along the minus strand of NC_092151.1, from coordinate 24,262,685 downwards.
ATACAGCCCGACAGGATGCTCTCGATTGTGCATCTGTAGAAGTTTGTGAATGCTTTTGGTGACAAGCCGAATTTCTTCAGCCTCCTGAGGTTGAAGAGGCGCTGCTGCACCTTCTTCACAACGCTGTCTGTGTGGGTGGACCAATTCATTTTGTCCGTGATATGTACGCCGAGGAACTTAAAACTTACTACCCTCTCCACTACTGTCCCGTCGATGTGGATAGGGGGGTGCTCCCTCTGCTGCGGGGTCGAGACCCAGGATCTCGAGCTTGATGACGAGTTTGGAGGGTACTATGGTGTTAAATGCTGAGCTGTAGTTGATGAACAGCATTCTCACATAGGTATTCTTCTTGTCCAGATGGGTTAGGGCAGTGTGCAGTGTGGTTGCGATTGCGTCGTCTGTGGACCTATTGGGGCGGTAAACAAATTGGAGTGGGTCTAGGGTGTCAGGTAGGGTGGAGGTGATATGGTCCTTGACTGGTCTCTCAAAGCACTTCATGATGACGGAAGTGAGTGCTAGTAGTAGTCGTTTAGCTCAGTTACCTTAGCTTTCTTTGGAACAGGAACAATGGTGGCCCTCTTGAAGCATGTGGGAACAGCAGACTGGGATAAGGACTGATTGAATATGTCTGTAAACACACCAGCCAGCTGGTTTGCGCATGCTCTGAGGACGCGGCTGGGGATGCCGTCTGAGCCTGCAGCCTTGCGAGGGTTATCACATTTAAATGTTTTACTCACGTCGGTTGCAGTGAAGGAGAGTCTGCAGGTTTTGGTAGCGGGCCGTGTCAGTGACACTGTATTGTCCTCAAAGCGAGCAAAGAAGTTATTTAGTCTGCCTGGGAGCAAGACATCCTGGTCTGCGACGTGGCTGGTTTTCTTTTTGTTATACGTAATTGATGTAGACCCTGCCACATACCTCTTGTGTCTGAGCCGTTGAATTGCAACTCTACTTTGTCTCTATACTCACGCTTAGCTTGTTTGATTGCCTTGCAGAGGGAATAGCTACACTGTTTGTATTCGGTCATGTTTCCGGTCACCTTGCCCTGGTTAAAAGCAGTGGTTCGTGCTTTCAGTTTCGCGCGAATGCTGCCATTAATCCACGGTTTCTGGTTTGGGAATGTTTTAATCGTTGCTATGGGTATAACATCGCCAATGCACTTTCTTATGAACTCGCTCACCGAATTAGCGTATTCGTCAATGTTGTTGTTGGACGCAATGCAGAACATATCCCAATCCACGTGATCGAAGCAGTCTTGAAGCGTGGAATCAGATTGGTCGGACCAGCGTTGAACAGACCTGAGCACGGGAGCTTCTTGTTTTAGTTTCTGTCTGTAGGCTGGAAGCAACAAAATGGAGTCGTGGTCAGTTTTTCCGAAAGGAGGGCGGGGGAGGGCCTTATATGCATCGCGGAAGTTAGAATAACAATGATCCAGGGTTTTACCAGCCCTGGTTGCACAATCGATATGCTGACAGAATTTAGGGAGTCTTGTTTTCAGATTAGCCTTGTTAAAATCCCCAGCTACAATGAATGCAACCTCAGGATATGTGGTTTCCAGTTTACATAGAGTCAAATAAAGTTTGTTCAGGGCCATCAATGTGTCTGCTTGGGGGGGAATATATACGGCTGTGATTATAATCGAAGAGAATTCCCTTGGTAGATAATTGCGGTCGACATTTGATTGTGAGGAATTCTAAGTCAGGTGAACAGAAGGACTTGAGTTCCTGTATGTTGTTATGATTACACCACGTCTCGTTAATCATAAGGCATACCCCCCCCGCCCCTCTTCTTACCAGAAAGATGCTTGTTTCTGTCGGCGCGATACGTGTAGAAACCAGCTGGCTGCACCGACTCCGATAGCGTCTCTCGAGTGAGCCATGTTTCCGTGAAGCAGGAATGGGCCAAAATACCAGCAACAGTGTGTGAAAACCTTGTGAAGACTTACAAAAAACGTTTGACCTCTGTCATTGCCAACAAATGGTATATAACAAAGTATTGAGATAAACTTTTGTTATTGACCAAATACTTATTTTCCACCATATTTTGCAAATAAATTCATTAAAAATCCTACAATGTGATTTTCTGGTTTTCTTTACTCATTTTGTCTGTCATAGTTGAAGTGTACCTATGATGAAAATTACAGGCCTCTCTCATCTTTTTAAGTGGGAGAACTTGCACAATTGGTGGCTGACTAAATACTTTTTTGCCCCACTGTATATCTATCCTACCTGCCTTTCTAACGTCTTCGAAAGCCAAGTTAACAAACAGATCACTGATCATTTCGAATCCCACCATACCTTCTCCGCTATGCAATCTGGATTCCCCCCTCTTGAAAGGGGGAGACACCCTAGACCCAAACTGTTACAGACCTATATCTATCCTACCTGCCTTTCTAACGTCTTCGAAAGCCAAGTTAACAAACAGATCACCGATCATTTCGAATCCCACCGTACCTTCTCCGCGATGCAATCTGGATTCCGAGCTGGTCATGGGTGCACCTCAGCCACGCTCAAGGTCCTAAACGATATCATAACCGCCATTGATAAAAGACAATACTGTGCAGCCATCTTCATCGACCTGGCCAAGGCTTTCGACTCTGTCAATCACCGTATTCTTATCGGCAGACTCAACAGTTTTGGTTTCTCAAATGACTGCCTCGCCTGGTTCACCAACTACTTCTCAGACAGAGTTTAGTGTGTCAAATCTGAGGGCCTGTTGTCTGGACCGCTGGCATTCTCTATGGGGGTACCACAGGGTTCAATTCTCTGACTCTTTTCTCTGTATATATCAACAATGTTGCTCTTGCTGCGGGTGATTCCCTGATCCACCTCTATGCAGACGACATCATTCTGTATACATCTGTTAACAAACCTCCAAACGAGCTTCAATGCCATACAACACTCCTTCCGTGGCCTCCAACTGCTCTTAACGCTAGTAAAACCAAATGCATGCCCGATGTCATCTACAAAATAGTTTCCAATACTCTACTCAGCAAATTGGATGCAGTCTATCACAGTGCCATCCATTTTGTCACCTTTATAAGACCCTCCACTGCGACCTGTATGCTTTAGTCGGCTGTCCCTCGCGACATATTCATTGCCAGACCCACTGGCTCCAGGTCATTTATAAGTCTATGCTAGGTAAAGCTCCGCCTTATCTCAGCTCACTGGTCACGATAACAACACCCAGCCTTTGCACGCGCTCCAGGAGGTATATCTCACGGGTCATCCCCAAAGCCAATACCTCATTTGGCCGCCTATTTCCCTAACCTGTTGCGACGACCAAACCCGGATCCGGGATTCTATTTATAGACCTAAGCTCATTACCATAACGCAACGTTAACTATTCATGAAAATCGCAAATGAAATGAAATAAATATGCTATCTCTCAAGCTTAGCCTTTTGTTAACAACACTGTCATCTCAGATTTTCAAAATATGCTTTTCAACCATAGGAAAACAATCATTTGTGTAACAGTAGCTAGCTAGCGTAGCATTTAGCGTTAGCATTAGCGTTAGCATTTAGCAGGCAACTATCACAAAAACAAGTAAAGCCTTCAAATAAAATAACTTACCTTTGAAGAACTTCTGATGTTTTCAATGAGGAGACTCTCAGTTAGATAGCAGATGCTCAGTTTTTCCAAAAAGATTCTTTGTGTATTAGAAATAGCTCCGTTTTGTACATCACATTTGGCTACCAAAAAAAAAAAAAAAAAAAAAGAAAATTCAGCCCTCAAAACGCGAACTTTTTTCCAAATTAACTCCATAATATCGACTGAAACATGGCAAACGTGGTTTAGAATCAATCCTCAAGGTGTTTTTCCACATATCTCTTCAATGATATATCCTTCCTGGAAGCCTGGTTTCTCCTTGCTCTCAAATGGAAAAATAATTGCACCTGGCTTTACGCTCCAATTTCGACGCAGGGACACCAGGCGGACACTTGGAAAATGTAGTCTCTTATGGTCAATCTTCCAATGATATGCCTACAAATACGTCACAATGCTGCTAACGCCTTGGGAGAACGACAGAAAGTGTAGGCTCATTCCTTGCGCAATCACAGCCATATAAGGAGACAATGGAAAACAGAGCTTCAGAAATCTGCTCATTTCCTGGTTGACGCATCATCTTGGTTTCGCCTGTAGAATGAGTTCTGGGGCACTTACAGACAATATCTTTGCAGATTCTGAAACTTCAGAGTGTTTTCTTTCAAAAACTGTCAAGAATATGCATAGTCGAGCATCTTTTCGTGACAAAATATCGCGCTTAAAACGGGAACGTTTTTTATCCAAAAATGAAATAGCGCCCCTAGAGATCAAAGAGGCTAACTAACTTTAAACATCAGCTATCTGAGCAGATAACCGATCGCTGCAACTGTACATAGCCCATCTGTAAATAGCCCACCCAATCAAATCAAAATCAAATCAAATGTATTTATATAGTCCTTCGTACATCAGCTGATATCTCAAAATGCTGTACAGAAACCCAGCCTGAAACCCCAAACAGCAAGCAATGCAGGTGTAGAAGCACAGTTAACATTATGTTTTCGGATGACATCCCCAAGAGGTAAAATATATAGTGAAGACAATAGTGGTCCTAAAACGGAACCATGAGGAACACCGAAATTTACAGTTGATTTCTCAGAGGACAAACCATGCACAGGGACAAACTGATATCTTTCCGACAGATAAGATCTAAACTAGGCCAGAGCTTGTCCATGTAGACCAATTTGGGTTTCCAATCTCTCCAAAAGAATGTGGTGATCGATGGTATCAAAAGCAGCACTAAGGTCTAGGATCTACCTGCCTCTTCTCATCTACCCAATCTACCTGCCCCATCCCCATATTGTTTTGATTTACTTTTCTCCTCTATTGCACACCAGTTTCACTACTTGCACATGATCATCTGCTCATCATCATCTGCTCATCTATCACTCCAGTGTTAATCTGCTAAATTGTAATTACTTTGCTACAATGGCCTATTTATTGCCTTATCTCCTCACACCATTTGCACACACTGTATATCGACTTTATTTTTTTCTATTGTGTTATTGACTGTACGCTTGTTTATTCAATGTGTAACTCTGTGTTGTTGTTTGTGTCGCACTGCTTTGCTTTATCTTGGCCAGGTCGCAGTTGTAAATGAGAACTTGTTCTCAACTAGCTTACCTGGTTAAATAAAGGTGAAATAAAAAATATATAAATACAAAATCCCAGTTTAGGTCACCTAACAGAACAAACTCTGAATATAAATGGGGGGCAATTAATTCACATATGGTGTCCAGGGCACAGCTGGGGGTTGAGGGTGGTCTATAACAAGCGGCAACAGTGAGAGACTTACAGTTGTAGTCGGAAGTTTACATACACCTTAGCCAAATACATTTAAACTCAGTTTTTCACAATTCCTGACATTTAATCCCAGTAAAAATAGCCTGTCCTAGGTCAGTTAGGATCACCAGTTTATTTTAAGAATGTGAAATGTCAGAATAATAGAATAAATAATTATTTATGTCAGCTTTTGTTTCTTTCATCATATTTCCAGGGTTCAGAAGTTTACATATTTGGTAGCATTGCCTTTAAAGCTTCCCACAATAAGTTGGGTGAATTTTGGCCCATTCCTCCAGTCAGAGCTGGTGTAACTGAATCAGGTTTGTAGGCCTCCTTGCTCGCACACACTTTTTCAGTTCAGCTCACAAATGTTCTATAGGATTGAGGTCAGGGCTTTGTGATGGCCACTCCAATACCTTGACTTTGTTGTCATTAAGCCATTTTTTCATTAAGCCATTTTTAAGCCAACTTTGGAAGTATACTTGGGGTCATTGTCCATTTGGAAGACCCATTTGCGACCAAGCTTTAACTTCCTGACTGATGTCTTGAGATGTTGCTTCAATATATCCACATCATTTTCCTACCTTATGATGCCATCTATTTTGTGAAGTGCACCGGTCCCTCGGGCAGCAAAGCACCCCCACAACATGATGCTGCCACCCCCGTTCTTCATGGTTGGGATGGTGTTCTTCAGCTTGGAAGCCTCCCCCTATTTCCTCCAAACATAACGATGGTCATTATGGCAAAACAGTTCTATTTTGTTTCATCAGACCAGAGGCCATTTCTCCAAAAAGTATGATCTTTGTTCCCATGTGCAATTGCAAACCGTAGTCTGTCTTTTTTATGCCGGTTTTGGAGCAGTGGCTTTTTCCTTGCTGAGCGGCCTTTCAGGTTGTGTCGGTATAGGACTCGTTTTACTGTGGATATAGATACTGTTGTACCCGTTTCCTCCAGCATCTTCACAAAGTCCTTTGCTGTTGTTCTGGGATTGATTTGCACTTTTCACACCAAAGTACGTTCATCTCTAGGAGACAGAACACGTCTCCTTCCTGAGAGGTATGACGGATGCGTGGTCCCATGGTGTTTATACTTGCGTACTATTGTTTGTACAGATGAACGTGGTGCCTTCAGGCTTTTGAAAATTGCTGCCAAGCATGAACCAGACTTGTGGAGGTCTACACATTTTTTTCTGAGGTCTTGGCAGATTTCCTTCGATTTTCCCATGATGTCAAGCAAAGAGACACTGAGTTTGAAGGTAGGCCTTGAAATACATCTACAGGTACACCTCTAATTGACACAAATTATGTCAATTAGCCTAACAGAAGCTTCTAAAGCCATGATATCATTTTCTACATTTCCAAGCTGTTTAAAGGCACAGTCAACTTAGTGTATGTAAACTTCTGACCCGCTGGAATTGGGATACAGTGAATTACTAGTGAAATAATCTGTATGTAAACAATTGTTGGAAAAATGACTTGTGTCATGCACAAAGTAGATATCCTAATCGACTTGCCAAAACTATAGTTTGTTAAAGAGACATTTTTGGAGTGTTTAATGATTCCAACCTAAGTGTATGTAAACTTCCGACATCTGTATTTCTGGAAAGGTGGATTTTTAAAAGTAGAAGTTCTTATTGTTTGTGCACAGACCTGGATAGCATGACAGATCAATTCAGTAGATTGCAACTCCACACCCTTTGGCAGTTCTGTCTTGGTGGAAAATGTTGTAGTTGGGGATGGAAATTTCAGAATTTTTGGTTGCCTTCTCAAGCCAGGATTCAGACACGGCTAGGACATCTGGGTTGGCGGAGTGTGCTAAAGCAGTGAAACAAACAAACTGACGGAGGAGGCTTCTGATGTTAACATGCATGAAACCAAGGATTTTACAGTTACAGAAGTCAACAAATGATAGCACCTAGGGAATATGTGTAGTACTGGGGAATACAGGGCCTGGGTTAACCTCTCTATCACCAGAGGAACAGATGAGGAGTAGGATAAGGGTACGGCTAAAGGCTGAAAGAACTGGTTGTCTAGTGCGTTCGAAACAGAGAGTAAAAGGAGCAGATTTCTGGGTGTGGTAGAATAGATTCAAGGCATAATGTACAGACATTTATGTTCAGACATGTAGTCCGGCCTTGACTCACTACACAGGTATAGTGGCAATAGACATATGGAAATATGGAATACAGAAATAAATAAAATATGTAAACCCACACCACTCTTATTCCCCATATAGGAGGATTGCAATGAAACCATTTAATCACCTATTCTAAACAACGTAGTTTAACCTACACTGTGTCATGTAATGTGAGATGTTATGTTAAGTTGTTTACATTCCGATGCTCAAGATTTATTAATTAGAATGTGCATTAGCTATTATCCTGCCATATTTCCAGCCCAAAGACAATCTAAGGGATTTATCAGATAGCACTAACGCAAATGCCACTGGCACTTTGTTGCACTGACTGCGTAATCACACTCAAAATTATTGTAATTGCATCCTAGAAACCCCACAAAGGTTATACTTTTATGGGTTGAGATTCGGTTAGATTCAAAGCAATTTCCTCTGACATTTACATGCAATCAAACTGTCGCGTAGTCAACTCTACAAATAGTAATGACAGATATAGCGCCGTTATTGAAGTATTGACTTAATGGAGTAACAAGAGAGTGCGCCTACATTTGCATAAATGTTTCTTTAAACAGCTTTTGTTCTTTCCTTCCAGTGAGGGGTGGCCTATATTCCTGCTCTGATTGGAATGATATAGGTAACGCTAACACTCCATTGTACAGACCTTTTTCAGCTGGTATTTGGCATTTTGGTATTTATCCCACTGATGAAGGATGTGTCAAATTGAACTACTGTCTGGCACCATGCTTCAAATAATTGAACTCTAAATACGTGGTAACAAATCATTGGGTTTTGTAATGACCAAAAAGTCAAACTGGCATTGTTATTACCAGTTAGCCTAACTGTGTAATCTTAGGTTCCATATCAAATGATTATGATTTATAGATATTTGGTTTCTCTATATGCCAACAAGCTGTGCACATTATTGTCATAGGAGACAATTGACCAATATCTGTTTTCTTCATATTTTCCCACGCTGCTCTTATTGCTGGCATATAACTTTGTTTTTCTCTGTTCTGTATTGACGTGGATTTTACATAATTGATCTTATGGGAACAACTTAAAGCTCTGCTCTTTGAATTCATATTTCTTCACCGCTGTGAATCAAATCATCCCTTTCCTTCTGTCAGTTATTGAATAACAATGCATATTCTCTCACCAGATATGTTTTATGTATGTGTATGTTGTTTGTTCATTTATTGACTACTGCTGCATGTATTTCTATGTCCACCGAACACTGAATAGATAAAAGAAACATGTACAAAATTAAAATAATAATACAACTATAATTAGCCAAGATCAAAGAGTTTATTAGTTGTATATAAAGCATGGATTTAAATGGAATGGGAATGTTCATACCTTCCTTCCATTTGCTACTTCCCCTCCTGTCTGTGTTGTGCATAGCTGATCTTCATCAATAACTCCATGTATGGATGAGTTAAGATGTTGTATTAGCTGATGGATATAGTATGTTGTAGTTTGGCAATATCTGCATTTCTGTATCGATGATTTTCCCTCATTAAATCTTGCGACAGTCAATAGTATCACATCACGTGTGTGTGTGTGTGTGTGTGTGTGTGTGCATATGCATACACTTGTCTTCTTTTTAAAGACCTGCGTGTGATGTACAAGAGGAGCCAGTTCATGACTGTATCCCACAGGACTCATTTGAGTGCTGAGAGAAGCTCTCAGATATCAGTAGCAGTGCTGTTCACCAATTAGCCCAGAGAGAGCCATGATCACACAGATGATTAAAGACTTAGTGCCACTGTTTGTGGGTGTGTGTCTGTGTTTGTCTCTGTGTGTGTTTGTGTAGAGGGTGGAGGGGTTGTTAGTGGTTAGGTTTAGGGTTAGGAGTTAGGTTTAGAGTATGAGTTAGGGTTACGGGTCATAAGGAAAGGTTTAGGGTTAGGAGTTAGGTTTAGAGTATGAGTTAGGGTTACGGGTCATAAGGAAAGGTTTAGGGTTAGTAGTTAGGTTTAGGGTTTGAGTTAGGGTTACGGGTTAAGGTAAGGGGTAGAGTTAGAGAAAATAGGATTTTTAATAGAAATCAATTTTAGGTCCCCAAGAGGAAGTGTGTGTGTGTGCTTGCAAACAACTGTGCGCGTGTGAGCCTTTGCCCTACAGAGTTAGTTGTGATGTCTTCACAGAACACACTCACTCTCTTTCTCTCTCTCTCTCGAAAATACACACAAGACAAGACACAGATCATCAGCACTTCAAGCACAATCAATGACACTTAACACTTGAAAAGATGTGGAACTCGAGCGGCCTTATCTGTAGAGGGCAGGAGGGTCATACTTCCTGTCTCGCCCTCGTTATGTCCTGTCTGCCGTGTTGGCTGATGGACAGGGCTGTTCCTGTTCCTGTCTCACTGGCCTGCTAGCCTAGTCGGAGCCTGTCTGTTTCCTAACAGGACTTTAATGAGGAGAGATTCAGTGTGTGTGTGAAAAGTGTGTGAGTGGGTAGAGAGTGTGTGTGTTGGTAGAGAGGAAGTTTGTGTGTGTGTATGCATACGTGGGTGTATGTGGGAAACTCAAGCCATACAGTACATCATTATAATTCATACATTTGTCAAATTTTCCACTGAAACTGTAACTCTAACAAAGAGCAGACTTTGGCATTGACCTGCAAGGCCTGTCAGGGAGCATGACGCCAAAGCTTGTGTTTCATAAGACAGCTAGCTACTCTACAATCATCTATCAAAGGGATGGAATGTAAAGGAGGTTTCATTGTAAAGATTCATAATTGCACCGTTCATTGCAGAAGAATGTGGGAGCTGTCAGAGAGATGAGGACTGGAAGGTCAGAGATATTATCCTCTGACGGAGGAATAGGAGAGGTATGACAGATAGAGAGCGAGAAAGAGGGGGAGAAAAAGAGGGAGTGAGAATGGTACAGAGAGAGATATACAGAAAATAGAAGAGTTAGGAGAGAGAGAGGGGCAGAGGTAAAGGGAAATGGCAGGGATATGAGAAAGAGAGGGAGAGTGGGAAGGAGAGAGAGACACAGAGTACTGAAAATGCCCCCTGAGCGTGTTGCTCTCTCAGTCGTGAAACAATACTCCCTTTTTTACCTCTTCTGCCTCCATTCCCGCTCTATTTGCCTCTCCCTTTCCATCGCTCTCCCTTGCTCGCCCTCCCCCCTCTCGCTCCCTCTTTCTTTCCATTTCCCTATCCCCTTTCTCCCTCTCCCTGATAGTATCCTTGGCAAGGGATGGATGCACTCGGAGCGATTAGGAATTAAAATGACAAAACTGAGATCATCATCATCTCCCCAAGATCAAGTGAAAAGAAACGGCCCATGAAAAAGGCTTACGCATGCCAGTGTGGGTTTATGTGTGTGCATGTGTGTCTACTTGTGCAATCACGTGTTTGTGTGCATGCTTGCTTGTGTGTGTGTATTTATATGTTTGTATTTATACGGGTGTATATCAGCACGACAGCCGCCCACCTCAATGTGTGATGCGAGGCATCAGAGATTGGGTTCCCGTCTCACTCAGATGGATCATGGGTAATGTAGTGTATCAAAGGGCATTGGAACGGCCTGGTCAACTCGTTTCCCCCATTGCCATCACATCTAGTATGCACCCACACTCATGACGGCTACTGCAATTCCCCTCGTACTGATGTCAGCAGTTTTGACTGACATATACAGTACTTTCATCCTAAAAGTAGTGTTTCTCATACCCCAAAAATTAATGATTCCTAGTTAGTATTCTGCTCAGACTCTCTCCAAACACTTCAGAGGTGAATGTTCAGTTTTTTACTCGGGAATGACAAATTCTCTGTGATGTGTTTTTGTTGTTTAATTTAATAGAGGTTAACTCTTAATTTCAGCTTTTTCTGTATGTGTGTCGTCCTGTTTGTTGAACCAGATGGTCTTGTAAAGTTTAACGTTGGTTTTTGTTGTCGTGCTGAGTCAGAAACCAAAAGCCATTAAGATCTGGTTTAACGCTTGGCTTTATCACACAACTTAACAATGGTGTAAAATGCACAGTTGGGCATTAGTCACATGTCTCAAAAAGCCATGGATGGAGTTTTTCCTGACAATGTAAAACCTGACCAGGACCCACTCCACACCCCAGTCATTCTCACATAATAAGAATTTTGAAAATCCATTCAGACATCTCTGAATGCTATCCAATACATTGCTTCATGGTAAGTACGATGCTATTGGGGATATTGGAACAGAGCCTAGGCATTCCAAACTGGGGATTCTCATCTCAACAACTTTTCCCCACTCCAGGTTGTCAGTGACATCTATCCCCACCCTCGTATTTAATTACACTGTAGTCAGAGCAGCCGTTCAGACAGACAGACAGACAGACAGACAGACAGACAGACAGACAGACAGACAGACAGACAGACAGACAGACAGACAGACAGACAGACAGCAGGCTGATCAATATGTGTAGAGGCTTTAACACCATCATATACGTGGGAGAAATACGATCAAGGAGCGAGAGTAAAAGAGAGAGAGTGGGGGGAGACAGAGAGAAAGTGGGAGGAGGGTGGGAGAGATAGAGAGAGGGGAGGTAAAGAGAGGGTGATAAAGAGAAGGGTAGAGAGGGAAAGAGAGAGGGTGGGTGAGAGGCCTAACATCTCATTACCACACAGTAAATCCATAGTATTCTCTCAATAGCATCAGAGGAATTACCACTTTTATGTAAATTAGTAGCTGGCTCTCATCCTCCTTTCTCCTCTCCTCCTTCTCCTCTTCCTGCCTTTCAATATCTGCACAAATAACAAGATCCCTCGCTTTGTTTCAGCACCAGAGTGGAGGGATATATAATACAGGATATGGCCCCACAAATGCATTAGCCTCTTTTTATAGAGAAGTAGTGGTGGGAGGCATTTATCCCCCTACAGAGCTACTCACAAATAGTCAAATAGCTCCTCCATATAAAAGACATCCCTAGGTGGATTGTTTGTGTGCACGGCTCCATATCTGGATATAAACACAGGGACCACTCAGCACAGCTCTCTTTGCAGGAAAATATGTTGCACATCCAATTCAGGTGAATGTAAAGAAGGCTTAAGCAGAGACAGGGAGAGGCAGAATGTCTGACATGCATTTTGAGAATATGTATTCTGATTTTCAGATGTAAACAGGGTACTCTGGAGTGGCTGTTGAGAGGAGGCAGAGAGGCAGAAAGAGGAGAGGAGGAGGAATGGAGGGCTGAGTGATCCATTATAGCTTACTTCATAACCAGAGAAGCGGAAGAGAGGGTAGAGAGAGAGAGAGGTTGGTGAATTACCAAACAAGATGGTGAGAGATGAGATGGAGAAAGAGTGATGGTGAGAGAGAGAGATGTAAAGAGGCAGAGTCAGGGCAATAGTGTAGAGGAGGTGTCAGCATCAAGGGTGTGTCAGTGAGAACACAAACACTCCTTCATTCTGTCTGCTGTCAGCACTCAGACACAGACCCACAATTAGAGATGTGACATACACAGGAATGCACTTACACACACACATACACATGGAGGAATACGCTTACACACATGTTCATCTTATGGCTCCACTGATGTTTAGAAACACTAGAAATCAAAACAAGTGCATACTGACTGTATTCAATAAAACTGTTGGCGCGCCTGCACTCTGTGAATACACAACCACACATGTTAGCGGGCATAGGTGTGGAAACATACGCTGTATTATGAGGTATGGTACTACAGTGGACAGTCTAACAATCTATGCTATGAGGCAGGAGAGAACAACCCATCTGAGGAGGAGAAACACAAAGGCCAAAGGTTGTTTTAACTTCCACAGTCGGATACATGTCCCATTATGTCACCAAACAGATCTATGTTGTCGATGCCTGTATTGTATGTCACAGGGGACCTGAGTTGTGCGCCTTTCATAGAGGACCCCAGGGAAATGTAGGCCGCATTGGGCACGTTCCACTAATGAACTGAGGACTGAGGAGTATGTGAGCAGGCAGCACTGTGTGTTTGCGTGTGTGCGTACGTGCATGCGTGGCAGCCCAGGGAGAGGAAAAGGTCAATGAGGCTGCTGAAGTGAAATACTCAGTTCAATAGCCCTAATTGGCCTGTTGGAGGGGAGAATGGAGGCGTGAAACTTCTTAGTAAACACATCCTAGTGAATACAGGGAAAAGTGTGTGTGTGTGAGTAGCTAGGTACATTAGCACACCTAAACATAGCCTAGACCCAAATACTCCACCCCACTAATCATCTGAGTTGTCACTACACTGTGTGGTGGATGTTGATTATTCAGGTAAACTTATAACATGACATCCAATAAATCAATTATACAGTTCCCTCCACAACAGCATATAGTCTTTTTTAGGACATAGAAACAAGATGGAAACCAAATAATATTTAAAAAATATGAATGTTTTTTTTTGTTGTAAAAATAGTAACATAGTCATTGAGCATAAACTTTTAACAAAAGCACCTGTAGTCCATAGGCCGTTTCATTGTTCTTTGCCCCACGCTAATTTAGCCCCAGGCTGGCCCTGGGATAGATTAGCCTGTGTTCACACACACATTTGTTAACTTCATTTGTTAACCCCTGGGTTTAGGATTCAAACTTGTATTCCAATGGACAAACACAACATGCGACCAACATTCTAACTCTGATACGTGACCAATGTTATAAGCAATGTCATTTATTAACACGACATGTCCTGTTGCTTCTGGCCTAGCATTTTATATCCAACAGTGAAGATTTGTATAAACCTTGCTGTCTACCTGTCTGACCTCAGAAAAAAAGCTTTCACTTTTGAAATTCGATCAGGCCCCTGTGTAGAGAATGCTGTGCACGTTTTCTGATCCAGGTGAAATCATGGAACAATATTATTATCGTGGATATATCCAATTAAATGTGAATAGAAAAGCTATGAAAACAGACAGAAATTGAGCATTTACTCATAGAGATTACTAGTATTGCTATTAAATTACTAGTAGGCTATTCTAATTCATAATACGATGCGTTTGCTTCTTATGGCTGGGGGCAGTATTGAGTAGCTTGGATGAATAAGGTGCCCAGAGTAAACTACCTGCTACTCAGTCCCAGTTGCTAATATATGCGTATTATTAGTATATTTGGATAGAAAACACTCTGACGTTTCTAAAACTGTTTGAATGATGTCTGTGAGTATAACAGAACTCATATGGCAGGCAAAAACCTGAGACAAAATCCAACCAGGAAGTGGGAAATCTGAGGGTGGTCGTTTTTCAACTCATTCCCTATTGAAGATACAGTGGGATATTGTTCATGTTGCACTTCCTAAGGCTTCCACTAGATGTCAACAGTCTTTAGAAACTTGTTTGAGGCTTCTACTGTAAAGGAGGGGCACATAAGGGCTCTTTGAGTCAGTGGTCTGGCAGATTGCCACAAACTCGTGATGCTCGTTCACGTGAGAGGTAGCTCGCGTTCCATTGCTTTTCTACAGACAAAGGAATTCTCCGGTTGGAACATTATTGAAGATTTATGTTAAAAACATCCTAAAGATTGATTCTATACATCGTTTGACATGTTTCTACGGACTGTAACGGAACTTTTTTACATTTAATCTGCTCCTAGTGAATGCTCTTCGTGACTTTGGATTTGTTTACAAAACGTGCGAACAAAAGTAGCTATTTGGACATAAATGATGGACGTTATCGAACAAAACAAACATTTATTGTGGAATTGGGATTCCTGGGAGTGCATTCTTATGAAAATCATCAAAGGTAAGTGAATATTTATAATGTTATTTCTGACTTCTATTAACTGTGTTTTTGGCTTGTTTGGTCTCTGAGCGCTGTACTCGGATTATTGCATGTTTCGCTTTTTTCTTAAAGCTTTTTTGAAATCTGACACAGCGGTTGCATTAAGGAGAAGTGTATCTAAAGTTCCATGCATAACACTTGTATTTTCATCAACATTTATTATGAGAATTTCTGTAAATTGACGAGGTTCTCTGCAAAATCACCGGATGTTTTTGGAACTACTGAACATAACCCGCCAATGTATACTGAGATATTTTCATATAAATATTAACTTTATCGAACAAAACATACATGTATTGTGTAACATGAAGTCCTATGAGTGTCATCTGATGAAGATCATCAAAGGTTAGTGATTAATTCTATCGCTATTTCTGATTTTTGTGAATCCTCTCTTTGGCTGGAAAAATGTCTGTGTTTTTCTGTGACTTGGCTCTGGCCTAACAAACATTTGTGGTGCTTTCGCTGTAAAGCCTATTTGAAATCGGAAACCGTGGTGGGGTTAACAAGAAGTGTATCTTTAAAATGGTGTGAAACACTTCTATGTTTGAGGGATTTTAATTATGGGATTTCTGTTGTTTTGAATTTGTGCCCTGCACTTTCACTGGCTGTTGTCATATCGATCCCGTTAACGGGATCTCAGCCTTAAGAAGTTTTAATTCTGCCTGTCTGACCTCGGAAACAAGGTTTCACTTTTGAAATTCGATCAGGCCCCTGTGTAGAGTATGCTGTGCACGTTTTTTGATCCAGGTGAAATCATGGAACAATATTATTATCGTGTTTATATCCAATTAAATGTGAATAGAAAAGCTATGAAAACAGACAGAAATTGAGCATTTGCTCATAGAGATTACTAGTATTGCTATTAAATTACTAGTAGGCTATTCTAATTCCTAATGCGATGCGTTTTCTGATCTTCCAGTTGTAGAGTTTTTGTAATTTTAGTTGGCTTTAGTTAGCTTTAGATGTTAGCCAACCTGCATAGCAACCGTTTTTGTTAGGCATAGCAACCAATGCTTTTGAACAGATAAAGTATTTTGTTTTTTGTCCTCAGATGGAAGTATGAAATAGTAATAATTTACTTATCAAAATAATGTGCAGAACGCATTGCTGGCATCACGAGCATATATAAATTAAGTGACAGTGCAGCACTCCAGGCGTGGTTCTTCACCATGTTTCACACTAGCTATTTTGACACTGTGTTTCTGGGTCTAACCCCGAAAAGTCGGTGCTAACCCTACTCCCGAGCAGGACCAGCTAGCCCTGGGTTAAGGTTGATAATAGCCCAATTTAGAATGTGCAAGCACACTTGCTTAGCCCCGTGCTAAACTCTCCCTCAGCCCAGGGCTAAGGAGGCTGTTAGCCCTGGGCTAAGGTGCAGTGTGAATGTGCCTTACAGAACATTCGGAAAGTATTCAGACCCCTTGACTTTTTCCACATTTTGTTACATTACAGCCTTATTCTAAAATTGATTCAACTATTTTTTATCATCAATCTACACACAATACCCTAGAATGACAAAGCAAAAACAGGTTTTTAGAAATGTTTGAAAATGTCTGAAAAATTAAAAACAGAAATATCACATTTGCATAAGTATTCAGACCCTTTACTCAGTACTTTGTTGAAGCACCTTTGGCAGCGATTACAGCCTCAAGCCTTCTTGGATACGACACTACAAGCTTAGCACATCTGTAATTGGGGAGGTTCTCCCATTCTTCTCTGCAGATCCTCTCAAACTCTGTCAGGTTGGATGGGGAGCATTGCTGCACAGCTAATTTCAGTTATCCCCAGAGATGTTCGATCGGTTTCAAGTCCAGGCTCTGGCTTGGCCACTCAAGGACATTCATAGACCTGTTCAGATGCCACTACTGTGTTGTCTTGCCAGTGTGCTTAGGCTCGCTGTCCTGTTGGAAGGTGAACCTTCGCCCCAGTCTGAGGTCCTGAGTGCTCTGGAGCAGATCTTCATCAAGGATCTCTCTGTACTTTGCTTCATTCATCTTTCCCTTGAACCTGACTAGACTCTAGTCTCCCTGCCACTGAAAAACATCCCCACAGCATGATGCTGCCACCACCATGCTTCACCGTAGGTATGGTGCCAGGTTTCCTCCAGATGTGACACTTGACATTCAGGCCCATGTTCAATCTTGGTTTCTTCAGACCAGATAATCTTGTTTCTCATAGTCTGAGAGCCAGGTGCCTTTTGGCAATCTCAGAGCGGGCTCTCACGTGCCTTTTACCATAAAGGCCTGATTGGTGGAGTGCTGCAGAGAGGGATGTCCTTCTGGAAGGTTCTCCCATCTCCATAGAGGAACTCTGGAGCTATGTCAGAGTGATCATCAGGTTTTTGATCACCTATCTGACAAAGGCCTTCCCCCCCCCAATTGCTCAATTTGGCCGGGAGGCTAGCTCTAAGAAGAGTCTTGGTGGTTCAAAACTTCTTCCATTTAAGAATGATGGAGGCCACTGTGTTCTTGCCACTTTGTTCAAAACTGCATAAATATTTTGGTACCCTTCACCAGATCTGTGCCTCATGGCCGGGCGGCTAGCTCTATGAAGAGTCTTGGTGGTTCCAAACTTCTTCCATTTAAGAATGATGGAGGCCACTGTGTTCTTGCCACTTTGTTCAAAACTGCATAAATATTTTGGTACCCTTCCCCAGATCGACCTCATGGCTTGGTTTTTGCTCTGACATGCACTGTCAACTATGGGACCTTATATAGACAGGTGTGTGCCTTTCCAAATCATGTCCAATCAATTGAATTAGCCACATGTGGACTCCAATCAAGTTGAAGAAACATCTCAAGAATGATCAATGAAAACAGAATGCACCTGAGCTCAATTTCGAGTCTCATAGCAAAGGGTCTGAATACTTATGTAAATAAGGTATTTCGGTTTTCTATTTTTAATACATTTGCAAAAATGGTAAAACGCTGTTTACACTTCGTCATTATAGGTTATTGTGTATAGATTGATGAGGTAAAAAAAGTAATTTAATCAATTTTAGAATAAAGCTGTAACGTAACAAAATGTGGAAAGTCAAGGGGTTTGAATACATTCCGAATGCACTGTCTGTGTTCCACAGTTCTGGTTCTGCAAGATTGTTGGTCCTCCAACGTCCTATGAGTCATCAGAACCATAGAGGTTGACGTTCTGGAAGTATTTGTTCCTCAGGAGGTTGTGCAGATGGCTGTCAGAATGTTGTGGAGATGGTTGTCAGAACATTGTGGAGATAGTGGTCTAGTGGTAATTCAATTCGATCTCGTGCACTATTGAGAATATTGAGATACACATATGCATCTCAAAACTATGTGAATTGACTTCAACCGTTGCTGTCTGTGCATGTGTGTGTGTGAAACCACTCATGTCCTTTTCTCTAGGCTCACATCAAGCACTGTTTGGTAGATATTATTTGAACCTTTCCCAAACTCTAAAAACCTCTTCAGAGTAGGTCCTCTGATACTATACCTCTAATTAAAGTCAGCCTTCCATATTAGCTGATATTTCCTCTCAGTAAAGTACCCTTCACCTAGCAGCTGCTGAATAGACTGACTCCCATTTGAAAGAAATGGCCGACAGTGAATCGGAAAGCAATTCCCTTCACCATTTGGGCCACTGTGTTGACCATTAGTCTCGCACTGCAAAGATTGTAGAAATGTAACCGGTAGTGTTGGGTAGTTTGCAGGGTTGTATATCGAGTCTTGAACATTTTCATTTTGTTTATGGTTCAAACTCTATTTTGTTAACTTGTGTTTTATGGAACTTTTATTAATAAGGAATGCATAGGAATGTGCTATTTAAGGAGGAATGTTTTGCTGACTAGTGTGAGCTCCGGGGGAAGCTGAGTGTGTATATATAGAAGTCAGAAGGAAAACTACAAACTATTCCCCAAGGTTTGTTTACTTGATGTCATACATGCACACACACACTCTTAAAATCTCCCTCAAGATCCATTCTAGCAACGTCATGCACACACCTACATACAATCAACCATGTTACAGGCTATCCGTTTGCTTTATGTCCTTAGGCTTTGAACATGAAGAGGGTCGAGGGAAAATTTTAGGAGACAAGGTATCATGGGCGATTTAGTCCGTCTCCAGGCAGGGAGAAGGAATTTGCAAGCGGATTGCCGGCAGTCTAAAGCCGATCTGTGTGATTGATGTTTGGACCTGGCCCATCAGACTGACCTTTGGGGTGAGCCTGTAAATTAGGTTTCACTACAGCCAGAGTGGAACACACTCCCTCACTCCCTCCCTCCCTCCCTCACACACACACACACACACACACACACACACACACACACACACACACACACACACACACACACACACACACATACACACACACGCACATGTACACTAACACACACACACACACTCATTGCTGAGTCCATTACACCTCCATCAGTCACCGCTTCTGCAGCGCCCGACACTGACCATTTAGTAAACCAATCACTCTAAATGCACTTATGAACTCCATGACGGTGGCTGTATAACTCAATGATAGTGTCTGTGTCTTATCTCTCAAGACATGGAAGAAATAAGAGAAGGAAGAGGTGGTGAGGAGAAGAAGAGAAGGGCGAAGAGAGGTGTTTTATGTGTGAGTGATAGCCCGTATTGACAAAGGAAATGGTTTGGAAGATAATGGCTTGAAAGATAATGCTTCGTCAAGCAACCAACCGTGCAGGCATCGATTTAATCTTCTGCAGTCTCCTGGATTTGACCGTGTCACTGGCAGATTGAAAAGCTTAAGTGGATGTGGGGGGTGTGTTCTTTCACCTGAGATCACTACGGCACTAAGCTCACAATGTGGCACAGATTGGCCCAAAACACTGGAAGGACCAAACAGGATAGGAAGAACATCCCAGGACAGCAGGCAGGCCTGGTTCCTTCATGTGAAGCCACACACACACACACACAAAGGCAAAAACAGACAGACAGACACACACACACACACACACACACACACACACACACACACACACACCCACACAGGCACGTACACACACACATGCAGTACATGAAAGTGAAGCCACATGTTAACATCAGAAGCCTCCTCCCTAAGTTTGTTTTACTCACTGCTTTAGCACACTCCACCAACCCTGATGTCCTTGCCGTGTCTGAATCTTGGCTTAGGAAGGCCACCAAAAATTTGGAGATTTCCATACCCAACTACAGCATTTTCCATCAAGATAGAACTGTCAAAGGGGGAGGAGTTGCAATCTACTGCAGAGATAGCTTGCAAAGTTCTGTCATACTTTCCAGGTCTATGCCCAAACAGTTAACTTTTAATTTAAAAAAATGAATCTCTTCAGAAATAAATATCTCACTGTTGCCACCTGTTATAGACCCCCCTCAGCTCCCAGCTGTGCCCTAGACACCATATGTGAATTGATTGCCCCCCGTCTATCTTCAGAGTTTGTTCTGTTAGGTGACCTAAACTGGGATATGCTTAACACCCCAGCAGTCCTACAATCTAAGCTAGATGCCCTCAATCTCACACAAATTATCAAGGAACCCACCAGGTACAACCCTAAATCTGTAAACATGGGCACCCTCATAGATATTATCCTGACCAACTTGCCCTCCAAATACACCTCTGCTGTTTTCAATCAGGATCTCAGCGATCACTGTCTCATTGCCTGCATCCGCTATGGGTCCGCGGTCAAACGACCACCCCTCATCACTGTCAAACGCTCCCTAAAACACTTCTGCGAGCAGGCCTTTCTAATTGACCTTTCCCGGGTATCCTGGAAGGATATTGACCTCATCCCATCAGTCGAGGATGCCTGGTCGTTCTTTAAAAGTAATTTCCTCACCATCTTAAATAAGCATGTCCCTTTCAAAAAATTTACAACTAAGAACAGATATAGCCCTTAGTTTACTCCAGACCTGACTGCCCTTGACCAGCACAAAAACATCCTGTGGCAGACTGCAATAACATTGAATAGTCCCCTCGATATTCAACTGTACAGGGAAGTCAGGAACCAATACATGCAGTCAGTCAGGAAAGCAAAGGCTAGCTTTTTCAAACAGAAATGTGCATCCTGTAGCTCTAACTCCAAAATGTTTTGGGACAATGTACAGTCCATGGAGAACATGAGCACCTCCTCCCAGCTGCCAACTGCACTGAGGCTAGGTTACACAGTCACCACCGATAAATCCATGATAATCGAGAATTTCAATAAGCATTTCTCAACGGCTGGCCATGCTTTCCTCCTGGCTTACCCAACCCCGGCCAACAGCTCCACACCCCCCGCAGCTAATTGCCCTAGCCTCCCCAGCTTCTCCTTCACCCAAATCCAGATAGCAGATGTTCTGAAAGAGCTGCAAAATCGGGACCCGTACAAATCAGCTGGGCTAAAATTATCCGCCGCCATTGTTGCAACCCCTATTACCAGTCTGTTCAACCACTCTTTTGTATTGTCCGAGATCCCTAAAGATTGGAAATCTGCTGCGGTCATCCCCCTCTTCAAAGGGGGAGACACTCTAGACCCAAACTGTTATAGACCTATTTCCATCCTGCCCTGCCTTTCTAACGTTTCTAACTTCAAAGGCCAAGTTAACAAACAGATCACTGACCATTTCGAATCCCACCATACCTTCTCCGCTGTGCAATCCGGATTCCGAGCTGGTCATGGGTGCACCTCAGCCACGCTCAAGGTGCTAAACGATATCATGACCGCCATCGATAAAAGACAGTACTGTGCAGCCGTCTTCATCGACCTGTCCAAGGCTTTCGACTCTGTCAATCACCGTAACTTTATCGGCAGACTCAATAGCCTTGGTTTCTCAAATTACTGCCTCGCCTGGTTCACCACCTACTTTGCAGACAGAGTTCAGTGTGTCAAATCAGAGGGCCTGTTGTCCGGACCTCTGACAGTCTCTATGGGGGTACCACAGGGCTCAATTCTTGGGCCGACTATTTTCTCTATAAATATCAACGATGTCGCTCTTGCTGCGGGTGATTCCCTGATCCACCTCTACGCAGACGACACCATTCTGTATACATCTGGCACTTCTTTAGACACTTTGTTAACTAACCTCCAAACGAGCTTCAATGCCATACAGCACTCCTTCCGTGGCTCTTAACTGCTCTTAAACGCCAAATGCATGCTTTTCAACCATTCCCTTCCCTCACCCAGCCCTCCCAACTAGCATCACTACTCTGGACGGTTCTGACCAAGAGTACGTGGACAAATACAAATACCTAGGTGTCTGGCTAGACTGTAAAGTCTCCTTCCAGACTCATTTCAAACATCTCCAATCCAAAATCAAATCTAGAATCTGCTTTCTATTTCACAACAAAGCCTCCTTCACTCACGCCGCCAAACTTACCCTAGTTAAACTGACTATCCTTCCGATCCCCGACTTCGGCGATGTCATCTACAAAATAGCTTCCAATACTCTACTCGGCAAATTGGATGCAGTCTATCACAGTGCCATCCGTTTTGTTACCAAAGCCCCTTATACCACCCACAACAGCGACCTGTATGCTCTAGTCGGCTGGCCCTCGCAACATGTTCGTCGCCAGATCCACTGGCTCCAGGTCATCTATAAGTCTATGCTAGGTAAAGCTCCGCCTTATCTCAGCTCACTGGTCACGATAACAACACCCACCCGTAGCACGCGCTCCAGCAGGTTTATCTCACTGGTAACCACCAAAGCCAACACCTCCTTTGGCTGCCTTTCCTTCCAGTTATCGGCTGCCAGTGACTGGAACGAGTTGCAAAAATTACTGAAGCTGGAGACTTATATTTCCCTCACTAACTTTAAACATCAGCTATCTGAGCAGCTAACCGATCACTGCAGCTGTACATAGTCCATCTGTAAATAGCCCACCCAACTACCTACCTCATCCCCATATTGTTTTTATTTACTTTTCTGCACACCAGTTTCACTACTTGCATGTCATCATCTGCTCATCATCACCTGCTCATCTATCAATCCAGTGTTAATCTGCTAAATGGTAATAACTTTGATACAATGGCCTATTTATTACCTCACCTCCTCACGCCATTTGCACACTCTGTATATAGACTTTATTTTTTTATATTGTGTTATTGACTGTACGCTTGTTTATTCAATGTGTAACTCTGTGTTGTTGTTTGTGTCGCACTGCTTTGCTTTATCTTGGCCAGGTCGCAGTTTTAAATGAGAACTTGTTCTCAACTAGGTTACCTGGTTAAATAAAGGTGAAATTAAAAAATTAAAATAAAACATAGACACTATCGAAGTTCTGCGTGGCTTAGTTTGGTCTCATAACACCCAGGTAGAACCCCTCGGCTCCTAAACCATTGATCAGGTCAAGGCCGATTTGCTGTTGGCTGAATATGCTAATGTGGTCTCAGGAAGCTCACGGTGGTTATCTGTGTGTGAGGAGGGAGCTTTGGATTAAGTCTGACAGATTCTGATGTGGCGTAAGAATTAAGCGTTACTGTGATGTTTATGTATAGCGGGGGAAGATTGCCACCAATCCGCCCCCTGTCCCTCTCCCCCCGTCTAAAAAAACAATCAGCCTTGTAGTTAAAGTCGCTTTAATTAAAATTAACTTTTTTGACATTTAGACCCTCCTCGTGTTGCATTCTGGGATGCGTCAATGTCCGGGATTAGTGGTAAGCCCGGGTGTTTGGTGAATGCATTCATTAACCGAGACACACATTCCGACAAGCACACACTCTTGACTGCCACACACGTTTAGTTAGGCACATAGTTAGTTAGTCCACAAACACACACATGCACACTTACACACATTTGTACATACTCACACTCTCTCTCACTGTCTTTTTTTCTTACACACACACTCACACACACGCATGCACACACACACACACAAAGACCCAGTCACACGAATATGTACACACACACCCATCTGACAGCCAGCAGGATGAATAAACAGGAGCCACCCAGGTGTAATTATGGTCCACCGTGGACCTATGTCTCATGTTTATAAGATGAGGCTGTGGCCTCTCCTTGACCTGCTGTAAAGTTGACGTTGTTTGGTATGCCACCGGGGCACCCAGGACTCCCATTAGGAGGCATTCAGTATGTGTCCAATGCCATTTAAATAATATTAATTTATAATTAATATGGTGATTTAATTATTACCATCTCTTTAATAAATACGCACTAGCACCACATTAAATCAGGATCATCTGTGGAAAATGCTTGCATGCCCTCTAACTAACATAAAAAATATGATATGATTTTACATTTGGGCTGTGGCTGTGGTAGAGATACTAGCTAGCAGGAGGGAATTTGATTTCCACTTGCAGCCCACAAACAATCCGTACAACCTACCACTAGCCCCCAAAACCTTCAGTGTTTGCAAATCTGAAGGGAACAGACAGGTGTAAGCAATGGTCTTGGAGGAGCATCAGCCAGTTCTTTATACCTATACAATTAATTTAGATGTGCACACACAGATGGGGTTTTGACTAGGTCAAGGGACTTGGGGTTATTTTGGGAACAGCCTTAGCTTTTAGTAAGTAATACATAAAGTATCAGCACAATCCTCTGCATAAATGGTGCCCTGTATTAGGAGAAGTACTTACATAAAGGGTGCCCCCTGTGAGGAGAATCTCCTACAATGTCTCATGTAAGGCAGGTTAGTAGTAGAAGAAATGTCTCAGCATTGGAACCATTTCTAGCAGACATAGACGGTGGTTGTGGCCACAGTCAAGACCATGTAATGGGAACTTTAATGCCTGTGATGGCTCGGTGTTGCAGGAGGTTCTTTGCGGCTGTCACCTCTTAAAATCCAATAAGATGAGGAGAGATCAGGGGCTTCTGTCAGAGGCTGAGTGGCGGCCATTACGCATATGACACCATATTTCCCATAGTGCACTACTTTTGACCAGAGAGCCCTATAAGTGCACTACAGGGAGAATAGGGTGTCATTTGTAACAAAGCCGTGGATGGATGGTTGATGTGTCTCTGCTGAATGCTTTCAAATGACACTGTCAGCTGTCACTGCTCTCTTTCATCTTGGCCCTGGGGACGCCCACAGGGTTTGCAGGCTTTTGTTCCAGACCAGCTCTAACTCTAATTCAACTAGTCAATACTTTGATATTTTGTTGATTTGCTTGTTTGAAGGTCTTGTAAGTGCTCGACCATGGTGGGGGTTCAGGAAGAACACTGCTTTCAGCCAACTGAATTTACTCCCTATATCCCTTAGCCCCTCACTTCAAACAGCTTTGTGCTGAGAAAAGCAAACAGCAAACCTCAGGCACAGG
Organism: Oncorhynchus clarkii lewisi; assembly: GCF_045791955.1. Taxonomy (NCBI): domain Eukaryota; kingdom Metazoa; phylum Chordata; class Actinopteri; order Salmoniformes; family Salmonidae; genus Oncorhynchus; species Oncorhynchus clarkii. The sequence goes on along the minus strand of NC_092151.1, from coordinate 24,237,270 downwards.
TGTTCCTCAATGGGATAGTCAGGCAGGCTGGAGACACTGAGAAATGACTGTGCCTTTCCTATTTGTGTTTGTCATGGGTATTTGTGTATAATCTGCACTGCACTGCCCACATAACCAGGTTATGTAAAGTCCAATCTGGGACACAGTGTGACCAAGAAGTCACAAGGAGGGCACAGAGATGCACCACAAGGCTCCCCTCTCTCTCTACCCTCTCCACCATCTTTTTTTAAGGGAAGGGGGAAGGACTTTGTGCGAAACCAGCCGAGTGCCTCTGTTGACATGCCCTTGTCTTGTGTCTCTGTCAGAGCTTGAGAAATTGGTGTAACCATCCTTGAAAGATCACAAACATCTTGTTGTTGTTTTTTTATGAGAAGACATCAGAGCGTACTTAATAGTTTGGGGCATCTGAGGCGATCAAGTAGGAATTGGGGAAATGGTGCATTAGTAATGTACAGTAGAGTTGGTTTCTAGTGTGGAGCGGTTTGTGATGTGGATGACACCAGACCGTTGAATCTCATCGCATGTCTTAGGGCTGACTGGTATAGAATGTGAACAAAAAATATGTATATTTCTACTCCATTGGCTAGTTGCTAAAAACTGTAGGTACAGTGGGGCAAAAAAGTATTTAGTCAGCCACCAATTGTGCAAGTTCTCCCACTTAAAAAGATGAGAGGCCTGTAATTTTCATCATAGGTACACTTCAACTATGACAGACAAAATGAGAAAAAAATCCAGAAAATCACATTGTAGGATTTTTAATGAATTTATTTGCAAATTATGGTGGAAAATAAGTATTTGGTCACCTACAAACAAGCAAGATTTCTGGCTCTCACAGACCTGTAACTTCTTCTTTAAGAGGCTCCTCTGTCCTCCACTCGTTACCTGTATTAATGGCACCTGTTTGAACTTGTTATCAGTATAAAAGACACAACCTCAAACAGTCACAGTCCAAACTCCACTATGGCCAAGACCAACGAGCTGTCAAAGGACACCAGAAAGAAAATTGTAGACCTGCACCAGGCTGGGAAGACTGAATCTGCAATAGGTAAGCAGCTTGGTTTGAAGAAATCAGCTGTGGGAGCAATTATTAGAAAATGGAAGACATACAAGACCACAAGATAATCTCCCTCAATCTGGGGCTCCACGCAAGATCTCACCCCATGGGGTCAAAATGATCACAAGAACGGTGAGCAAAAATCCCAGAACCATACGGGGGGACCTAGTGAATGACCTGCAGAGAGTTGGGACCAAAGTAACAAAGCCTACCATCAGTAACACACTACGCCGCCAGGGACTCAAATTCTGCAGTGCCAGACGTGTCCCCCTGCTTAAGCCAGTACATGTCCAGGCCCGTCTGAAGTTTGCTAGAGAGCATTTGGATGATCCAGAAGAAGATTGGGAGAATGTCATATGGTCAGATGAAACCAAAATATAACTTTTTGGTAAAAACTCAACTCGTCGTGTTTGGAGGACAAAGAATGCTGAGTTGCATCCAAAGAACACGATACCTAATGTGAAGCATGGGGGTAGAAACATGCTTTGGGCTGTTTTTCTGCAAAGGGACCAGGACGACTGATCCGGGTAAAGGAAAGAATGAATGGGGCCATGTATCGTGAGATTTTGAGTGAAAACCTCCTTCCATCAGCAAGGGCATTGAAGATGAAACGTGGCTAGGTCTTTCAGCATGACAATGATCCCAAACACAACGCCCTGGCAACGAAGGAGTGGCTTCGTAAGAAGCATTTCAAGGTCCTGGAGTGGCCTAGCCAGTCTCCAGATCTCAACCCCATAGAAAATCTTTGGAGGGAGTTGAAAGTCCGTGTTGCCCAGCAACAGCCCCAAAACATCACTGCTCTAGAGGAGATCTGCATGGGGGAATGGGCCAAAATACCAGCAACAGTGTGTGAAAACCTTGTGAAGACTTACAGAAAGCGTTTGACCTCTGTCATCGCCAACAAAGGGTTAGTAACAAAGTATTGAGATAAACTTTTGTTACTGATCAAATACTTATTTTCCACCACAATTTGCAAATAAATTCATTACAAATCCTACAATATGATTTTCTGGATATCTTTTTCTCATTTTGTCTGTCATAGTTGAAGTGTACCTATGATGAAAATTACAGGCCTCTCTCATCTTTTTAAGTGGGAGAACTTGCACAGTTGGTGGCTGACTAAATACTTTTTTGCCCCACTGTATAACTGTTTGCGTTGGTAAAGCACAAAATAAAACCGCACAGTCGTGATCTTGCGAGATTCGGGAAATTAAGCTATTTTTCTACTTACCCAGTCAGATGAACTAGTGGATACCATTTTGATGTCTCTGTGTGCAGTCTGAAGGAAGTTAAAAGTAGTTTTGCGTGCCAATGCTAACTAGCGTTAGTGTAATGACTGGGAGTCCACAGATACGCTAGCATCATGCTCGTGAAACGAACTCCAACTTCCTTTAAACTGCATGCAGATGCTGTCCATGAGTTCTCAGTTTACTGGTGATGTTTTTTGGTTTGGCTCATGTTACCATCAACCACTCAGGTCAGATTACCAGACCAGTTAAAAGTCATGTTCAGAGCCCTCCACTGGGATTCAAAATGGAGGGCCGGTTGCCCTGGACCTCATGGAAGCCCAAGTCGTGTGCCTGCGACTGCTGCTCAGTCCACAGATAACGACAAGCTGAAGTGGAAAGGAAATGAATATGCAGGGGATAGTAGAGGTGAGATTATCTCTCTTTTTGGTTCCATGAGAAGGACTGAGAAGATGCACTGCAGATGATGGTGGCATGTGTGAAGTATTGTGCTCTTTATTTATTCAAAGACACTGTGAAGTAACGTGTGAGGACATATAAGGGATGGAGCATAACTGTTCTATTATTAAGTCTGAATTTCCAAGGTCTTTCTCATCTCAAGGTTTCATCCATCCTAATATATTTTGTTAGTAGTAGGGAAAACCTGGTCTATTTTACTAAAATCCTACCACTACATTTAGTATGATATTACTATATTACATTGGCCTAACAATGTAATAGCGGTCGTACAATATGATATGAATTTTAGGATGTATAGTATACTACGTCTTGATCGCATTTGACCCATTTAGTATGATATTACATTCGACTGCTTTAGTATGATATACTACTTTAGGTTAGGGGTTAAGTTTAGGGGATAGGGATAGGTGTTATGTTAAAGGGTTAAGGTTAGGGTTAGGGGAAGGGTTAGCTAGCATGATAAGTAGTTGCAAAGTAACAAAAAAGTAGTAAGTAGTTGCAAAGTTGCTAATTAGCTAAAATGCAAAAGTTTTCTGCGATGATATTTGAACATGCATCCTTTGGGTTGCTAGACGTTTGCGTTATACTCCAACCCGACCAACCACCCTCCTTTCATTTTTGCCTTAAGTAACTGTCACGACTTCTGCCGAAGTCGGTTCCTCTCCTTGTTCGGGCGGTGTTCGGCGGTCGACGTCACAGGTCTTCTAGCCATCGCTAGTCATCCATTTTTTCATTTTCCATTTGTTTTGTCTTGTTTTTCCACACACCTGGTTTTCAGTTCCCTCATTATGTGTTGTGTATTTAACCCTCTGCTCCCCCCATGTTTTTGTGTGGTATTCTTTGTTTGTAAGTGCTTGTGCACATGTTGACTGGTGGGCGTCGGGTTTTGTACCCAAGTTGTTATTTTCTTGATGTTGTTGGTTTTGGAATTAAACTGCTCCGGCTATTACCTAGTTCTGCTCTCCAGCGTCTGACTTCCCTGCCACCAGTTACGCACCCCTTACAGTAACCGGCTGTCCATACCAAACTTAACATACTGTATCATACTAATTTGACTGTCCCGGATTTACATTTACTATGTTATGTCTAGTCAATGTAATGTAACCTAGCGTAAAGTAACATGTCACACTAAATATGTCATACTAAATAGAGTGGCATGGCTTTTAGTAAAATTAAATATGTTTTGCTCTAAGACCAGGCTGGTAGGGATGGTAGTGGTAGTATACAGCATGCATTACATTCCCTATTGGTTGTGATTGTAATAGCAGTAGTGGTGCTAGTAGCATAAGGAATTGGCACATTCAGATCAGTGACATTTGTATTTTAGCCATTCAGCTGAGCAGACCTTATTATTTCCCTGAGACACTGGTCCATCATGTCGAATTTTTGCCTGTTAGGCAAAAGAAGAAGGCGGCAAATGTGGAGCTGATGCAGCAGGATGAATCAGGCCGAAAGACAGGGGCAGTTAACACCTTTATATCTCCTGCCTGTATATTAGGAAAAGGCCTTTCACATGAAAGATGAGGCTTTGAACGTGTTCAAGGCTTTCATGATGCCTTAAAGCTAAACTTAAGCCTCAGACGGTCTCTTAATCTCCTGCTATAGGTGTGACATTTGGGCCTGGGGATAGAAATGTACGTGTCTCCGCGGCTGTAGCTGCGAGAGTGACACACACAGACAGGTGTAGAGATCATATATATTCTGAAATTACATTACTCTTTCTGCCTCTGTCACATCATGTCTTACCGTAACTTTGTCAAGGCCTTTTTTGGGGTGTCTTTATCAGTGGCGGTGGGTGCCGTTTAAGATGAGGACAGATAGATGATATTGTATGTTTTTTATGAGCATGGCCTTATTTCTATTACAGCATATTGGATGACTGTCATTCATATTCCATTTACCCAGCTCAATATAACATCGATAGGTTTAGGCTACTAAATGATACTCACATTTTCCCTGTACCCATCATGAGATTTCGTTCCCTTTGCTTCCGTTTAATAAATGTTTTTCAACAGAATTGGCGGAATGAATACACTGGGTGTTTGAGTAGGCTAAACTACCTAACTGCATTAGCTAGGAAGTGAAAGTGAAAGTATTAAAAAAATACTACCAAATATTGCTAACTCTCTCTGTTAAACTGTTGAACTATTGTCTTTCTCTCTCTTTACGTCAACTACTCACCACATTGTATGCACTGCAGTGCTAGCTAGCTGTAGATGATGCTTTCAGTACTAGATTAATTCTCTGATCCTTTGATTAGGTGGAAAACATGTCAGTTGCTGCAAGAGCTCTGATAGGTTGGAGGACGTCCTCCGGAAGTTAAAATCAAATGTTATTTGTCACATGCACCAAATACAACAGGTGTAGTAGACCTTGCATTGAAATGCTTACTAACAAGCACCTTAACCAACAATGCAGTTTTAAGAAAAATAAATAAATAAAGTAACCAATAATTAAAGAGCGGCAGTAAAATAACAATAGCAAAGCTATATACAGGGTATACCGGTACAGAGTCAATGTGCGGGGGCACCGGTTAGTCGAGGTAATTGAGATAATATATACTGTACATGTGGGTAGAGTTATTAAAGTGACTTATGCATAGATAATAACAGAGTAGCAGCAGCGTAAAAGAGGGGGGGGGGGGGGGGCAATGCAAGTAGTCTGTGTAGCCATTTGATTAGATGATCAATAGTCTTATGACTTGGGGGAAGAAGCAGTTTAGAAGCCTTTTGGACCTATACTTGGCACTCCGGTACTGCTTCTAGTGCAGTTGCACAGAGAACAGTCTATGACTAGGGGGGCTGGAGTCTTTGACAATTTTTTGGGCCTTCCTCTGACACCACCTGCTATAGAGGTCCTGGATGGCAAGAAGCTTGGCCACAGTGATGTACTGGGTTGTACCGCACTACAATTTGTAGTGCCTTGCGGTCGGAGGCCGAGCAGTTGCCATACCAGGCAATGATGCAACTGCTTTTACCATGCTCTCGATGGTGCAGTTGTAGAACCTTTTGTGGATCTGAGGAACCATGCCAAATCTTTTCAGTCTCCTGAGAGGGAATAGGTTTGCCCTATTCACGACTGTCTTGGTGTGCTTGGACCATGTTAGCTTCTTGGTGATTTGGACACCAAGGAACTTGAAGCTCTCAACCTGCTCCACTGCAGACCCGTCGATGATAATGGGGGCGTGCTCGGTCCTCCTTCTCCTGTAGTCCATAATCATCTCCTTTGTCTTGATCACGTTGAGGGAGAGTTGTTGTCCTGGCACCACACTGCCAGGTTTCTGACCTCCTCCCTATATGCTGTCTCGTCTGTTGCTCCACTTCAGACCCGTCGATGAGAATGGGGGCGTCCTCGGTCCTCCTTTTCCTGTCGTCCATAATCATCTCCTTTGTCTTGATCACGTTGAGGGAGAGGTTGTTGTCCTGGCACCACACTGCCAGGTTTCTGACCTCCTCCCTATATGCTGTCTCGTCTGTTGTGTCATCGGCAAACTTAATGATGGTGTTGGAGTTGTGCCTGGCCGTGCAGTCATGAGTGAACAGGGAGTACAGGAGTGGACTGAGCACGCACCTCTGAGGTGCGTGTTAAGGATCAGCGTGGTGGATGTGTTGTTACTTACCCTTACCACATTGGGGAGGCCTGTCAGGAAGTCCAGGATCCAGTTACAGAGGGAGGTGTTTCGTCCCAGGGTCCTTAGCTGTCATAATTACTGTGCAAGTCTTTGGAATGGGGTGAGAACCATGGGCATCCTAGGCTTTGTATTGAAGTCAATGTACCCAGAGTAAGACAGATGCTAGCTGTCCTCCAGCTACACCATGGTGCTACCCTACTGGTGCTACCCTGCTGAGGCTACTGTAGACCTTCTTTACAAAACAGTGTTTTAATCAATTATTTGGTGACGTGAATATATTTAATATAGTTTTATCTAAAAATAGTAACTTTTTTAAATGTTTCGCTACTTACATTTTTAAAATAATTTACTGAGGAGAATGGCCTTCCCCTTCCTACACTGAGGAGCCTTCACTGGTCTGTCATAATTTGCAATGATGGCCTTAAAGGCACAATCCTGAGTTTATGTTTCAACCCCTAATGTAAGCCTGCAACTTGGTTTGGTATAAAGCTGAAGGATGGGGTTGGAGAAGTGTAACCATTGAACACCAGGAAATATCCCAGATTGTGCCTTTATCATGACTGTGGTTTTCTGTGGTTGAGCGGTTTGCCTGGTCACTGTTTTATCGTGCACTAATAGAAGGAACTAAGCTAGATGAGATATATTTAATGGGGAAAAAAGCTCAAAGTGACACCTTCCCGCATAGTCTACCTCGCACAGGATGACAGATAAGTAATGATATTAATAAAAATTTGCAAGAACTTTTGTCCTTTTTTCAGGATATTAACTTTTTATTAATGAGTCCCATTCGATTCCCTGCCAGACAATTTAATGAAATGACAACTTTGAAGATGTATTTTACACGTTCAACGTCCTAAACCTGTCTTAACGTCTGTGAGCAAGATTTATTTTGTAATATATTAATAAATCCTTTTAATAATACAATTTTCCCTGGCCAGCCATTTTGTTCAATGCTATCTAAGTAAGACTGTTGTTTTCTGAGGTTTTTACTTATTCATATAGCCTTGGCACGGAGTACACTTTGCATTAGCAAAGAGTTAGCTGTCTGGTTGCCATAGTGTGATTGCTGCTTCGATTGTATATTTCTTCCACACAATACTTTTAATTATGTCCCTGTCTGTCCTATGACAGAGAAGCAGACATAACAGATAAAAGATGATACGTAGGGAAAGAAAGTGAGGGTGTAATTATACCCTTTTGTCTGCTGGCACTGTCATTCTTTGTTGCACGTTATTTTCAGACACCGACAGAACAAAGCTTTCAAAATGACTGAGAGAACATTGATAGATTGGTGGAGATATGAAACACATAAAAAAGTGTCTCGGTGTCCTCCTAGTATTACTGTAAGAATTAGGTAATTGGTCACATGACAAAGCCAAGCATCATAATATTATCCCGTTAGTTCTCACATGTGAAGTCGGTAGAAACAGGTGTGTGGGATGTAGAGGGTCTGAAATTATCTGTAACGTGATTTAAGGCTATAGCTTATAGCTTTAAGGCTATGTATTGCTTGCTGTTTGGGGTTTTAGGCTGGGTTTCTGTACAGCACTTTGTGACATCAGCTGATGTAAGAAGGGATTTATAAATACATTTGATTTGATTTGATTTAGCTGATGTCAATTGGATGACATGAATGTGAAATTAAAGAGGGAAGAGTATGGAGAGGAAAGGGGGATTATACCTTAGAGGTGATTCATTAGCAAGTTAACATGGCAGCCCTTTTTCTCTATGGATTACTGGTGTCAGCTGTTGTTGCAGTGACAAGAAGTCCCTATAGGCCATACTTTCACACAGAAAGCTGTTACCCAGTTGGACTCCAGGAGGATATAGGGAGGTTATGGAAGAACCATGATCGCGGATGATGCTAATGAAGGGAACTGGCTTGTTGACGGTCACACTTCTGAGAAGAACCCAACGTAAGAAAGAAAGGTTGTGTTGATGTCATTATGGTTTTCAGAAAAACACTTTGCAACCATACAGTGGTTTCAGAAAGTATTCATACCTCCTGACTTATTCAACATTTTGTTGTGTTACAGCCTAAATGTAAAATGTATTAAAACAATAATAATCACCCATCTACACACAATACTCCGTAATGACAAAGTAAAACATGTTTTAGACATTTTTGCGAATGTATTGAAAATGAAATACAGAAATCTCTAATTTGCATAAGTATTCTCACTCCTGAATAAATACATGTTAGAATCACCTTTGGCAGTGATTACAGCTGTGTCTTTCTGGGTAAGTCAGTAAAAACTTTGCCCACATTATTCTTTCAAAAATTCTTCATGCTCTGTCAAGTTGGTTGTTGATCATTGGTAGACAGCCATTTTCAAGTCTTGCCATATATTTTCACGCCCATTTAAGTCAAAACTGTAACTAAGCCACTCAGGAACATTCAATGTTGTCTTGGTAAGCAACTCCAGTATATATGTGGCCTTGTGTTTTAGGTTAGTGTCCTGCTGAAAGGTGAATTTGTCTCCCAGTTTCTGTTGGAAAGCAGACTGACCACGTTTGCCTCAAGGATTTTGCATGTGCTAAACTCTACTTTGTTTAGTTTTACCCTAAAAAAAAATCCTTAGGCCTTGCCGATGACAAGCCTAGCCATAACATGATGCAGCCAACAACATGCTTGAAATTATGAAGAGTGATACTTACTCAGTGATGTGTTGTGCTGGATTTGCCCCAACATAATGCTTTGTATTCAGGACATGAATTTATTTTCCACGTTTTTAACCTCTTGGGTGTAGGGGACAGTATTTTGATGTTTGGATGAAAAACATACCCAAATGAAACTGCCTATTTCTCAGGCCCAGAATCAAGAATATGCATATAAAACACTCTAAAGTTTCCAAAACTGTCAAAATATTGTCTGTGAGTATAACAGAACTGATATTGCTGGCGAAAACCTGAGGAAAATCCAAAGAGGAAGTGCCTTCTATTTTGAAAGCTCCCTAGTTCCATTGCATGCCTTCCCTCCATTTAAAGGGATATCAACCAGATTCCTTTTCCTATGGCTTCCACATGGTCTGAACAGTCTTTAGACATAGTTTCAGGTTTTTATTCTGAAAAATGAGCGAGAAAGATCACATCGCGTCAGTGGATGGCTGGGTGCCAGCAGAGTTTTGCATGCACGAGCAGCTTGGAGCAGACATTTTCTCTCTCTCTCCTATTGAAAAAGCTACAGTCCGGTTGAAATATTATCGATTATTTATTGTAAAAACAACCTGAGGATTGATTATAAAAACGTTTGACATGTTTCTACGAACTTGACGGATACTATTTGGAATTTTCGTCTGCCCCGTCATGCCCGCTCGAGCCTGTGGATTTCTGAACAAAACGCACCAACCAAATGGAGGTATTTTGGATATAAAAATAATCTTTATGGAACAAAAGGAACATTTATTGTGTAACTGGGAGTCTCGTGAGTGCAAACATCCGAAGATCATCAAAGGTAAGCGATTCATTTTATTGCGTTTCTGACTTTTGTGACCAATCTACTTTGCTGCTAGCTGTTTGTAAAGTTTTGTCTACTGAGAGAGATGTCCTTACATAAACGCCTGTTTTGCTTTCGCCTAAAAGCTTTTTTGAAATCTGACATGCCAGGTGGATTAACCTGTTGCGACGACCAAACCCGGATCCGGGATTCTATTTATAGACCTAAGCTCATTACCATAACGCAACGTTAACTATTCATGAAAATCGCAAATGAAATGAAATAAATATGCTAGCTCTCAAGCTTAGCCTTTTGTTAACAACACTGTCATCTCAGATTTTCAAAATATGCTTTTCAACCATAGGAAAACAATCATTTGTGTAACAGTAGCTAGCTAGCGTAGCATTTAGCGTTAGCATTAGCGTTAGCATTAGCGTTAGCATTTAGCAGGCAACTATCACAAAAACAAGTAAAGCCTTCAAATAAAATAACTTACCTTTGAAGAACTTCTGATGTTTTCAATGAGGAGACTCTCAGTTAGATAGCAGATGCTCCGTTTTTCCAAAAAGATTCTTTGTGTATTAGAAATAGCTCCGTTTTGTACATCACATTTGGCTACCAAAAAAAAAAAAAAAAAAAAAAAAAAAAAAAAACGAAAATTCAGCCCTCAAAACGCGAACTTTTTTCCAAATTAACTCCATAATATCGACTGAAACATGGCAAACGTGGTTTAGAATCAATCCTCAAGGTGTTTTTCCACATATCTCTTCAATGATATATCCTTCGTGGAAGCCTGGTTTCTCCTTGCTCTCAAATGGAAAAATAATTGCACCTGGCTTTACGCTCCAATTTCGACGCAGGGACACCAGGCGGACACTTGGAAAATGTAGTCTCTTATGGTCAATCTTCCAATGATATGCCTACAAATACGTCACAATGCTGCTAACACTTTGGGGGAACGACAGAAAGTGTAGGCTCATTCCTTGCGCAATCACAGCCATATAAGGAGACAATGGAAAACAGAGCTTCAGAAATTCTGCTCATTTCCTGGTTGATGCATCATCTTGGTTTCGCCTGTAGAATGAGTTCTGGGGCACTTACAGACAATATCTTTGCAGATTCTGAAACTTCAGAGTGTTTTCTTTCAAAAACTGTCAAGAATATGCATAGTCGAGCATCTTTTCGTGACAAAATATCGCGCTTAAAACGGGAACGTTTTTTATCCAAAAATGAAATAGCGCCCCTAGAGATCAAAGAGGTTAACAACAAGCTAAGATGTGTTTTGCTATATTCCACTTGTGATTTCATGAAAATGTAATATATTTAGTAATTTAAAACCTCTTACTTCTACCCCCTCCTTTTTCGAACATTCTGTTAAAAATCGGGCAACTTTTCAGCGTCCTGCTACTCATGCCAGGAATATAGTATATGCATATGATTAGTATGTGTGGATAGAAAACACTCTGAAGTTTCTAAAACTGGTTAAATCACGGCTGTGACTATAACAGATTGTGTGTTTCATTGAAAAACGCAAGAAAAACTGCTCTCTGAAAGCTAAAAATAATTTCCATAAGTCACTTCCATGAGTTGTTAAAAGAGGACAAAATTTAATATCGACCTGCATGCAATTCATACAAATTCCACACGATGTCGCCATTGTCGTCATTTTCAATTGAATTTATTGTTGGAAAATCCATCTATCTGGCTTCCGTTTCTTCCAGTCTCCACCCGGATGTTGTTAATGTGGACATGGGCAGGCATTGATTTGCACACGAGGAGCTATTGAATATACATCGCCCTGTAATCATTTTGATAGATTATAAACGTTTACTAATACCTAAAGTTGGATTACAAAAGGATTTCGAAGTGTTTTGTGAAAGTTTATCGTCGACTTTTTTAATTTTAAAAAATTACGCAGCGTTTAAAAACGATGTTTTTTTCTGAATGACACAGCTTCTATAGAAAGCTATTTTGGGTATATATGGACCGATTTAAACGAAAAAAAGACCCAATAGTGATGTTTATGGGGCATATAGGAGTGCCAAGAAAGAAGCTCGTCAAAGGTAATGAATGTTTTAAATTTTATTTCTGCGTTTTGTGCTGCGTCGGATAAGCAGAGTCTTTGTTTACGTCGCATTCAGGCATTTTCAGGTGGTGCATGCTATCAGATAATACCTTCTCATGCTTTCGCCGAAAAGTATTTTAAAAATCTGACTTGTTGGCTAGGTTCACAACGAGTGTAGCTTTAATTCAATACCCTGCTTGTGAATTTTGATCAAGGTTTGAGTTTTAACGAGTACATTTAGCATTTAGCGTAGCGCATTTGCATTTCCAGGTGCCTACTTGAGACATATGCGTCTCAAGTAGAGTCAAGAAGTTAATTTGAATTTGGCGCTCTGCAATTCAGCGGATGTTGACGAAAATGATCCCGCTGACGGGATGAGTGCGCCAAGCAGTTTAACAGTTTTATTAAGTACTTTATTACAAACAGGATGCATGTTTAGGAAGAAATTGTATTCTGTACAGGCTTCCTTATTTTCACTCTGTCATTTAGGTTAGTATTGTGGAGTAACTTCAACGCTGTTGATTCAACCTCAGTTTTCTCCTGTAACAGCCATTAAACTCTGTAACTGTTTTAAAGTCACCATTGGCCTCTTGGTGAAATCCCTGAGCGGTTTCCTTCCTTTCCAGCAACTGAGTTAGGAAGGACGCCTGTATCTTTATATTGAGTGTGTGTATTGATACACCATCCAAAATGTAATTAATAATTTCACCATGCTCAAAGGGCTTTTCAATGTCTGCTTTTTTTTTTTTATCTACCAATGGGTGCCCTTTTGAGTCATTGGAAAACCTCCCAGGTCTGTGGTTGAATCTGTGTTTGAAATTCCCTGCTCAGCTGAGGGACCTTACAGATACTTTTATGTGTGGTGTACAGAGATGATGTAGTCATTCATTGCACACAGAGTGAGGCCATGCAACTTCTCATTTGACTTATTTAGCCTTGCCATAACAAAGGGGTTGACTCAAGACGTTTCAGCGTTGAATTTGTAATGAATTAGTAAAAATGGCTTAAAACATAATTCCACTTTAACATTATTGTTACGGTTTTCTTGAAATGAAGGAGAGGCGGACCAAAATGCAACGTGGTTTCTATTCATGGTACTTTAATAAAGACTCTACACATGAACAAACTAACAAAACAATAAATGTAACGAGAACCTAACAGCCTATACTGGTGCACAAACAAACACAGAGACAGGAACAATCACCCACGAAACACTCAAAGAATATGGCTGCCTAAATATGGTTCCCAATCAGAGACAACGATAAACACCTGCCTCTGATTGAGAACCACTCCAGACAGACATAGACTATGCTAGAAAACCCCACTAAGCCACAAAACCAATACTACGAAAAACCCCAAGACAAAACACACCACATAAAAAAAACATGTCACACCCTGGCCTGAACAAATTAATAAAGAAAACACAAAATACTAAGACCAGGGCGTGACAGAACCCCCCCCCCCCCAAGGTGCGGACTCCCGGCCGCACAACTAAACCCATAGGGGAGGGTCCGGGTGGGCGTCTGTCCACGGTGGCGGCTCCGGTGCGGGACGTGGACCCCACTCTAACAAACTCTTAGTCCATTTGCCTCGCGTCCTTAGATAGGCGACCCTCGCCGCCGACCTTGGACTAGTAACCCTCACCAAGGACCCCACTGGACTGAGGGGCAGCTCGGGACTGAGGTAGCTCGGGACTGAGGGGTAGCTCGGGACTGAGGGGTAGCTCGGGACTGAGGGGTAGCTCGGGACTGAGGGGTAGCTCGGGACTAAGGGGAAGCCCGGGACTAAGGGGAAGCCCAGTACTGAGAGGAAGCCCAGTACTGAGAGGAAGCCCAGTACTGAGAGGAAGCCCAGTACTGAGAGGAAGCCCAGGCAGGTAGTTGGCTCTGGCAGATCCTGGCTAGCTGGTGGTTCTGGCAGATCCTGGCTGACTGGCGGTTCCGGCAGATCCTGGCTGACTGGCGGATCCTGGCTGAATGGCGGATCCTGGCTGACTGGCGGATCCTGGCTGATTGGCGGATCTGGAAGATCCATGCTGACTGGCAGCTCTGGCTGCTCCATGCTGTCTGGCGGCTCTGGCTGCTCCATGCTGACTGGCGGCTCTGGCTGCTCCATGCTGACTGGCGGCTCTGGCTGCTCCATGCTGACTGGCGGCTCTGGCTGCTCCATGCTGACTGGCGGCTCTGGCTGCTCCATGCTGACTGGCGGCTCTGGCTGCTCCATGCTGACTGGCAGCTCTGGCTGCTCCATGCTGACTGGCGGCTCTGGCTGCTCCATGCTGACTGGCAGCTCCTTGCAGACTTGCAGCTCTGGCGGCTCCATGCTGACTGGCGGCTCTGGCTGCTCCATGCTGACTGGCGGCTCTGGCTGCTCCATGCTGACTGGCGGCTCTGGCTGCGCCATGCAGACTGGCAGCTCCTTGCAGACTTGCAGCTCTGGCGGCTCCTTGCAGCTCTGGCGGCTCCTTGCAGCTCTGGCGGCTCCTTGCAGACTGGCGGCTCCTTGCAGACTGGCGGCTCCTTGCAGACTGGCAGCTCCTTGCAGACTGGCAGCTCCTTGCAGACTGGCAGCTCTGGCGGCTCCTTGCAGACTGGCAGCTCTGGCGGCTCCTTGCAGACTGGCAGCTCCTTGCAGACTGGCAGCTCTGGCAGCTCCTTGCAGACTGGCAGCTCCTTGCAGACTGGCAGCTCTGGCAGCTCCTTGCAGACTGGCAGCTCCTTGCAAACTGGCAGCTCTGGCTGCTCCTTGCAGACTGGCAGCTCTTTGCAGACTGGCAGCTCCTTGCAGGCTGGCAGCTCCTTGCAGGCTGGCAGCTCCTAGCAGACTGGCAGCTTCGCCGTGCTGCCTCCTCATACCAGCGCCTCTCTGCTTTCGCCGCCTCCAGTTCTTTGGGGCCGCGATATTCTCCAGGCTGTGCCCAGGGTCCTTTACCGTCCAACTCATCCTCCCATGCCCAGTCCTCCTTGCGCTGCTCCTGCTGCCGCTGCCTGTCACCACGCCGCTTGGTCCTGTTGTGGTGGGTGATTCTGTTACGGTTTTCTTGAAGTGAAGGAGAGGCGGACCAAAATGCAGCGTGGTTTCTATTCATGGTACTTTAATAAAGTCTCTACACATGAACAAACTAACAAAACAATAAACGTAACGAGAAAACCTAACAGCCTATACTGGTGCACAAACAGAGACAGGAACAATCACCCACGAAACACTCAAAGAATATGGCTGCCTAAATATGGTTCCCAATCAGAGACAACGATAAACACCTGCCTCTGATTGAGAACCACTCCAGACAGCCATAGACTATGCTAGAAAACCCCACTAAGCCACAAAACCAATACTACGAAAAACCCAAGACAAAACACACCACATAAAAAAAAACATGTCACACCCTGGCCTGACCAAATTAATAAAGAAAACACAAAATACTAAGACCAGGGCGTGACAATTATGGGGTATTGTTTGTAGGCCAATGACACAAAATCGCAATTTAATCAATTTTAAATTCAGGCTGTAACACAACAAAATGTGGAAAAAGTCAAGGGGTACTTTCTGATAGCACTGTAAATGGAGCACTTACAGGCACAGTATGTGGAAGAATGAATATTATCCATGTGAGCATATGAAACCACCTTAAACACACCAGCCGATAGCATATTACACACACACATCCCCAAAATAGCAATGAAAGCAAAAAGTCTAAATTTACTCACTAACATTTCCTACTCCTCATTTTCTCCATCTTTGGGGGAAGAAAAAAGCTCTTCCGAGATCCCTGGTGAATTTTCTGAAATATTTTATGCGAGTGACGGATGCACATGAGTGTGGTTTGAGGGATTTATTTAGGTGCGTAATTTTTGGTGGGATTTTAATGTGAGTCTATGAGGAGTCGGGGCTGATGGGATGGAGATGGGAGGCTCTTTGTCAGTTTAACAGCCAGGTAACCCACTTTTGGTTCAGCGCTGTTTACACTTTGATTACGAGAAGAGCTGAGGGAAGCACTATCTCCCTACCTGCCGAGCTGAGGCTGTATGAAGCTATTATGCTGTCGACCACGTGGATACACAACCCTTGTGAACATCCACACACGCACACACCACCTGTGAAGTTTCTCTATGGCAGGGGTGTCAATCTCATTCCATTGAGGGCCTAGTGTCTCTGGTGTGTGTGTATGTTTCTGTCTTTAGATGACAGATGAGAGAGGGGCCATGAATATTTGAACAAAAGGAACAGTCGTCTGTCTCTGTTGGGCTTTGGGCTGTTTTAAAGATTCAACTGAGAGATAAAGGGAGAGCGATGAAATCTGTGGCATGGCTCTGCCCCAGAGAAATGTAGAGTGGTTCTAAAACTGCAGCCAAATCTGCATTCTGATCTATGGAACTCAAAGCTGCATTCTGATTTAGAAATCAGGTCATACTGTATCTGCCTTCTGATTTACAACTTAGCTATATCTGCATTCTGATCTAGAATTCCTTCCAAATCTACATTCTGATAGAACCCCGGCCTATTCTGCATTCTGATATAACTCCAGCCTAATCAGCATTATGATAGAACCCCAGCCTAATGGGCATTCTGATAGAACCCCAGCTTAATCGGCATTCTGATAGAACCCCAGCCTAATCGGCATTATGATAGAACCCCGGCCTAATCGTCATTCTGATAGAACCCCAGCCTAATCTTCATTCTGATAGAACCCCAGTCTAATGGGCATTCTGATAGAACCCCAGCTTAATCGGCATTCTGATAGAACCACCGCCTAATCTTCATTCTGATAGAACCCCAGCCTAATCTTCATTCTGATAGAACCCCAGCCTAATGGGCATTCTGATAGAACCCCAGCTTAATCGGCATTCTGATAGAACCCCAGCCTAATTCTTGTTTAGAACGGCGAGGTGTTGGACAAAGGGAAAAGCAATCCATATTTTACCTCCTCTATTTTACCTGAGGATATATCCTCTTCTGAGGCAGTTCACAGCAAACCTCTTTATTGTTTCCCAGCTGTATATCAGTGTTGTGCTCTGTAGCGCTCTGTAGCCTGTCACATACCATAGCAGCACACCTCGGGCACTACATCTTCTGTGTTGATGTGTTTGGAAATTGTTAGGGAAATTGTATTGTAGTCAATGCGATGCCCCAACCAGTACCTCTGCAGTACTTTGAAGGCAATCACTCCACATGTTGCACCCTCTCCCTCTCCATCTTCCATTGTGTTGCTGAAAATCCCCCAGTTGGAGATGGACCCAGGAGTCTCATCTCCTACTCCCCTCCTCCTCCTCTTCCACTCCTCCCTGGTGAAATACACTGCCCTACCTGTCAATCATCCAATGAAAAACTGGCCTCCTGCTCCTACTGCTGTGTTAGTGCGTGTGTGTGTGTGGGGGGGGGGGGGGGGGGGGGGGGGGGGGTATATGCTGTGTGTTTGTGTGTGTATACAGTATGTATTTCCCCCAATCAGCCTCCACCCTGCTTTGATTTAAACAGGTGCTCCCCTACTGTCTCTCCATCTCACACACCCATGCTTACTGGCTGCTCCGCCACTCTCCCAATCCAATTCTCATCTCCTCCATCGCTCCCTGTCCCCTTCCCTCCATATCTCCCCATCTCCTTCATTCCTTATAACCTCTGACATGTAGAGTCCACCATCCATATGCCACATGTTCTACCACTGACTTCACCCACTCATTTATTCTCACATAATTTTCATAGCAAACCTTCCATACAGATGTAGGATCTTAAATTTAGCCAGTTTGCTACAGAGGGAAAATACAGGAATGCAAATTATTATGTAGATTATAATTGATGGACATTTTTGTAGGGGTTGATTTCAAGTCTGAAATTTAAAAGTGGAAATTACAAACTTCAGAAGCCTTTCTAAACCTCAAATACACTCCAAGTTTAACATTTCCTGCATTGCAGGAAAGTTATCCTGCAACAGGGTGATCAAATGAAGATCCTATATCTTTAATTGATCCCTTATTGACTACATACAAGTTGTGTTTCTCTATGTGTTTACAGAGACACATGGCCTGTGTAAGTAGCTGTTTGTTCATGGTTAAATGCAGATTTGACAGGAAATCTAAATCGGTGTGATGTATAGATGTAGGATCTTAATTTGAGCCAGTTTGCTTCAGCAGCAAAATAATCCTCTAGCAACAGGAAATGTGAATTATTAAGTGGATTATAGTGTGTGGACAATATTGTAGGGGTTGATTCATTTTTTTGTTAGGTCAAATCAAGTCTGAATTTTCAAAGTGGAAATTACAAACTAAACTCATACACTACAAGTTTGCATTTCCTGCCGTGCAGGAAAATTCTCAGCAACAAAAGAGTGACCAAATTAAGATCCTAAATCTGTATTCCTGTCCATGAGACGAGATGAGGAAGCGACACAGGTTAATGGGCTTTCTGCGCCGTATACCTCAACCCTCTTCTCAAATGTCAACACGGTTGTGTGTTAGTAATTAACGAATGATTATGTCACTTGCCTACTTAATTACCAAAAAAGGATTTGTTCGTTAATTTATGACTAAGCAGCTGGCTTCCGGCGGCATTAATACTGTTTGATGTCATTCCAAGCGTAATAATATTCTATCTGATTGGCTCAAGCAAGAAGAAATGTAGTATTCGTGCTGTTTCACCATGTTTCTTCAAGCTTTGGTTGTACTCAGGCCCAGTTGGTGGTTAGGAGAGAGAGTGGTTGGAGATTGGCTTGTGAAAGTCAGTGGGCAGTTATACAGCCCTATATGAAACTGTGAAAGTAATCAAAAGACAGTAGGGTTTGTCTTCTGAAACAATGACCCTGGAAATGAGAAATAGTTAATTTGATGAGGTTTCAAATGAGTGTTTATTGGAGGACATGTAAAATCAATGACCGATTTTATCATGCTACTCTCCTGTATATGACATGTTTTATCTCCATTTTCGTTTATCTTTCTCTCCTTTTTTACACCCTTTCTTTCTCTATCTCCACCTCACTCTCTCCCATCTTTCTCTCATTCACTCTCACTTTATCGGTCTGTCTCCCTCAGTCACTCACTTAATCTCCTCATTCACTCTTTCTCTCACTGTCTTTCTCGCTCACTCTCTTTCTCTCTCAGATACTGAACAAGCCCTTCCCTTTACCTCTACTGCAGACCTGTTTGTCCCTGACATGTCGGTTACACACACACACACACACACACACACACACACACACACACACACACACACACACACACACACACACACACACACACACACACACACACACACACACACACACACACACACACACACACACACACACAGAGCCTGTTATCTATGTCGGCAGTCAGCTCTCTCTGTGTGAACAGCATGTCTATGACTCCCTGAAGGCACTCCCAAATTAGCACAGTCAGTTTAGGGCTCCATCAATCCATCCCTCCCTCTCTGTATACTTTTACATTTTCATTAAGCTCTGAATATCACCACCCTGTCACTGAGTTGTACATGACAGTCTAGCTATCATTCACTCTTTCTGAGTGCTATCCTATTACTTGGCTTTGGGCATGTGATAATGACAATATTGCCAAACCAATTGCTAATCTTCTTATAGGTTCTTCTAAGCAAAGTATATAATACAGTATACAGTATATTGATTAATGGTGTTATGTAGTTTATTCTACATAATCTAACATCTAACATGTATCTATAACATCCATATCGTTGAGAACAGATTACCTAGTTGGTTACCATTTGTACAATCTGTGCGGTTCTCTGATAGACGATTCTTTGTGCACGTCCTTCAGGGTCATGGCTGTGAAACGTGCACTGCATCAACAGATTGTGCCTGCCCCAGTGTCTGTGTGTGTGGCCGTGTCGGCCTTACCTACTAATTACTAAAACGACATACTGTGTACTAATCATACTACATCCTATTTAGAATGTACCGTTTAGTAAAATGTATGCAGTAAGCAACGAATATCATACTAGGCTCACCCATACTGAGAATGCAATATTGCGTTGTTTCCCGCCAGCTGATTATCAGCTGTTGTCTGAAAAGACGGTTATATTCCTCAGTAGGAGTATGACATCCTGGCATTATCCCCACAATGCAATCTCAAATGTTTTTTTAATGCTATATTGATAGCAACAGCCTCTATCCATTATACCGCCTCCAACGTTCTAATTTACTTCCGATCAGGTTGATGACTTCGGGAGCGAGTTCTGCTATTGTTTTTATCATTAGTTTACTAGCTATCGTCGATGCATTTCTGACTGAAATAGTTCGCAATGACTACGTTTAAATTACAGCCCCGCGAAGGAGGTGCTAATGAACATTGTTCAGTGCCTCTGTGTTCAGTTTCTTCCAAATGTATTGGTATTGTGAGCTTCCATCGTTTCCCGGTCCATGTAGAGCTCAGAAAAAGGTGGTTGGTGGCAGTACGTCGTGACAACTTAGCTGTCACCAAACACACAAAGGTGTGTAGTACACATTTTGTCAAAAGTGACTTTGTGGAGGGAAAAACTGGGGAGCGACAACAATACCTTAAAAGAGGTGTTGTTCCTACTGTCTTCGCGTGGAACTGGCACATTCAAAAGAGACCTGGTGTTTGGGAAAGAAGACTGAAACCTCCTGCTCTGACTGTGGGGGATGAAGAACAAGGTGCGCTGCCTATGGACTGTGTCGTCTCTGATCCGGTCCATGGGCCAAGCCAGTGTAAATGTACATGTGTTTATTTGCTAGCAGCAAAATAATAATTTGTTTATCTACGACATGTATCAATCGTTTGTGTGGAGCTTGTATTGGCTTTAATTAGGCAATGAGTAACAGGGGTGGGGGAAAGAAATCAAGTAAACACAGAATAGCCAGAATGCAAGATAGAATACAATGTTAGAGATGTGTAATTGATTAACTGAACTGTTGAACATTTGCTGCAATACATTTTTTTTTAAACATATCTATTCTACTGTAGATTTCTTCACGAGAACATCAATATTTATTTTTCATAAAACCACTAAACTTGGCACCCATGCAGGGGATCCATTCAGGTGCGAGATAGACACTTCTGCAAGTAGTGATAAAAATAAAAGTGGTCAACCTTCTCTCTTATAGTTTTTGAAACCTGTAGATCTTTATATATCCTTTCAACTAGGACATCCTCCTGTGCACAGATGACAAAGTCACACCAGCTACAACCTGTGAGAAGGATTTGACCTTGCACCTGCCAGTAGTAAGCATGAGATCTCTTCAACTTCAGCTCTCCATTCTGTATCTTCATCTCCATGGTCTGCATACCAGATCCCTTGAACATCCGCTCAGCTAGGTGGTCAGCTGAGGTCTCTCCCCGGACATGGCAAACCTCTCAGAAACGAGAGGATGTTATTCTCATTTTCCTGAACTGATTCCATTCCGGGCTGCTGCTCTGCTCCCTTGTAGCAACCTCGACTTTGTGTGACATCTCGTAGGTTGTCTCTAACGCCTTGAGGTGGAACTGCTCCTGATGGCTAAGGACGTAAGCACACTGGGAAGCCTGAAGCCTGTAGCCATCTAATGGAAGTATTGGTGGAGAAGTGGCATCGGCAATCTTCACAATTTCACGGGTCTTTGGCTGTGGAAGCTGATAGGACAGAACACTGCCGGCTTGCACTGGCCCAAAGGCGGACTCAACCAGGGGCACGCCAGCTGACATTTCCATTGTTGTCACAAGAGGGGCAGTAAGTGGAGAAAAGTTGGCATACGTTTCTGAGACGCGAAAAGGTCCAGGCATTTATCCATTGAGTGCTTTGTTGAGAGAACTTCTGCAAAACATTTTAAAACCTTAACATCAGAAAGAGCACAAGCCCGAAAGTTCAAATAAAATGAATTAAAATATACAGATTTATAGATTATATATTTAACCCCAGTCTTTGTCCCAAACATTTGTCATTATCATCTGGATACAATCACAACAAAATGTTTTCTAAAATGTTTCCATTCTAGGAACCTCCAACTTACCTTATTCCATCAGCACAAGAGTTAGTAGATTTACGGAACTCTATCTCATCAACCGGACCTGGTTTCACACCCTAATTAACAAGGATTTACTGTTACATAGGCTGAATACCTTTCAGGTGCATTTTTTTATGTATATTGATAGACTCACAAGTGTTCTTGGCTTGTGCCAACACTGTTCTGTGTCTGTGCAGCTGTGAACTGGTGGTGCAGCAGGAATGTTTAGTTGAGAGTAGTGCGCTGTCTGATAAAGAAGGGCCACCAGATGATTGCACAGAGCACTTCCTGCAACACAGAAGCAGTGGCTTTGAACCACTATCACTGGTACGGAGTGCTTTAACACCATCTGTGAAGATAAGTGAAGTGACTGAAGTGAGAAACAAGAATGATGCGGCCCATAAATAACAATAAACATAGTAGTGTCTAGTCTTATTAACTAGGGGCTCATTAAACTATACAGGAATAGATTGCGTCTCAGTAACACAATTACCAAACACTGCATCAACAGATCTTTACCAAATAACTTGTTAAGTGGGCAATTCTAAATAAATGATTCTACTGATAAGATTTAACGTTGACACGGTCTCCAACACATTTTGACCATGATGACAGTGTCTCACAGGAGATGTTTAACAAGGTCCTTAGTACCTATCTATAACCTTTCCCTACTCTCATGCTGTGCGGCTTTTCAATCTTCCTCATGGACCTGTGACAGGCAGCCCTCACGGTGATCTCCCCTGTCAAAGTATCTTTGTTAGATACTGTGTAGAAGACATGAATAACAGTTATTTTTAGCTAGCAAATATAGCTAGCAAGCATAATTTAACCAAGCTAACGAAAATACACACATTCTCAGGTAGATTCTGTCAACGTTACATAATTTTACGAAGTAACTAGCTAACTACAGTTAATAGTTAAATAAGCTAGCTAATGATTGTATCTAGCTAACATTATATCTGTCACTGACTTGGTACTCACCTTCATAGTTGTCTATGTAGCTTACTATATACATCTTGAACCCCTTTTCATTCTTGCTAGCTGGAGTCTCGGAGGCTGATTTAACAATTCGATGTACATCATTAATATTAATTTGAGGCAAGTCCTGAAGACACCTAGTAAAAAACTGCGACATAGTGGTAGTAACATTATATCGTCGATAACAACTAGACTGACCGGAAATTGCCACACCGATAGGAAGTGTGTTTAGAACGTTCGATCATGGAATGTGCATAAGGGCTATTATATGACAAATAAAATAATTCAATTTTGCCCATATTCTTGATGAAGGCTAATAATCTCACTGGTTTGAGAACATATGTGAACATCCAGATCGATTCGGTCCTGTAACGTGTGCGCTGGGGGACGGAAGCAAGTTCAGGGAGTGAATACATTTAATGAATGAACTAAACATAATACAAAAGAAGAAACACGAACAACGCACAGACATGAAACTGAAACAGAAACAATAATGCCTGGGGAAGGAACCAAAGGGAGTGACATAGATAGGGCAGATAATCAAGGAAATGATGGAGTCCAGGTGAATGTCATTAGGCACTGATGTACGTGACTATGGTGACAGGTGTGTGCAATAATCAGCAGCCTGGTGACCTAGAGGCCTTAGAGGGAGCACATGTGAAAGTAAACCCCCCCCCCAATGTGCAGCTCCAGCCGCCGGGTGCAGACCAAAATTACGATCCCGGGTACAGGAGCGGACCGGTCACCTCTGCTGAGGCACAGGAACCTGTCAATCCGGCTGAGGCGCGGGAGCATGGCTAACTAGAGCGCCGGAGATAGAGCATACCTGACAGTACCCCCTCCCTGGCGCACGGCTCCAGCCGCAGGATGCCAAACAAAGGGACGATCCCGGGATCAGGAGCGGACCTGTCGCCTCTGCTGAGGCGCAGAAACCTGACGAACTGGCTGAGGCGTGAGAGCCTGATGAGCCAGCTGAGACCTCCCCGGTTGCTTCGTCCGAGGCACAGGAACCTGTTCACCCAGCTGAGACATGGGAGCCTGTCGAGCCAGCTGAGGCATGAGAGTCCGACGAACCGGCTGAGGCCTCCCTGGAAGCTGCGGCACTGACACCCGGACCCAACATCACCTCAAACACAAAATAAATAAAATAAAATAAACACTCCCTGATGCTTCCCTTTGGTGAGGCGTTATTCTGTAACGTGTGCTGGGAGTCGGGAAGCAAGTTCAGGGAGTGAATACATTTAATGAATAAACAAAACATAATATAAAACATGAAAACTCATAGACATGAAACAGAAACAATAATGCCTGGGGAAGGAACCAAAGGGAGTGACATAGATAGGGCAAATAATCAAGGAGATTATGGAGTCCAGGTGAATGTCATTAGGCACTGATGCGCGTGACTATGGTGACAGGTGTGCACAATAATCAGCAGCCGGGTGACCTTGAGGCCAGAGAGGGAGCACATGTGACAGGTCCTAAGTAGCAAAATTTGAAATGTTTTTTTTTTTACATAGAACAAAAATACAAACTCAGAGCTAGAAAATGGTATATCAAACACTGCAGTTGAGGAACATTGAGAAAGTAATTATGCTTTCAAAGTTGATAAACTTGTTAAACCCCACCTTTGAGAAAATGGCCCTTGAATATTTGGTACACCTACTGGAGAGCACTTCTTTGTCTACACCCATTCAGCATCGTTTACACCCTTTTAACCCCATCCATCAGGATTCACATGTGAGGCCATCTGGTAACCATAATGAGTTAGCGTAGTGAACAACCAAATATTTCAAGACTAAAAGTGGTGAAAGCAGTCCTTGGCCTATATCTTAATCTGACTTTGGTGCAGGTCATGTTGTTTTTCATATTACCGTCTCTGGTAAACACAATTTATCAAATTAAATCTAAGTTTATTTGTTACATGCCCAGGATACAGAAAGTGTAAACGGTACAGTGAAATGGTTACTTGCATAGTAGCAGTATCACTATTGTCTAGACATGTACACATGTTCATGAAATAGAATAGATGACCGTAATCACCCAAAGACATACCTGGCTAACTTGATGGATCATGTAATATGTTTAGACATGTAGCTATCAAGCTAGCTAAAACATGAACCCAAGGGTGATTTCAAGACAAGAACTTGGAAAAATACAAGGTCAAATCATGATGCCACTGGGCTTCAGGTCGGAAAGTTGGGGCTACAGAAAAAGGCCAGAGTTCCCGAGTTGGAATTCTGAGTTGGATGACCGTTCAAACCGATTTTTCCCAGTTGGAGGTTGTTTTTTTTTCCAAGTTCCCAGTTGTCTTGTCTGCACTGAAGTCGTAAATTTCCAAGTGAACTAAGCAATAATTCCAACCCATACTATTAGCAATACAAACTAATTGCCATAGCTAGCCACCATCCATAAATATACAGGTAGCTAAAGCTAACCAATTAGGCTCAACTTTAGCTAGCTAACATTAGGCTATAACTAGCAATGCAAATGGCTTGCTGAGATAGGAATAATATTACTACACAGATCATATCTGTAAAATTAGCTAGCTAGCGAGTTAGCTAGTGAGCCAACCAGCCAGCTAACATTAGTTAGCTAGCTAACAGTATGCTTTAACTTGCAATGAAATTGACTTTCTTACCAAATTTGAAATGTATAATATATATGAAAATTTAGCTAGCTAGACTCTTATAGATCAAGGATGCCATGGTTGCCCTTCATTTTTTATTTTTGTGTACTTGTAGTGTACCTCTTTTTTTCTCCGCAGTTGGAAGTTAGTCTTGTCTCATTGCTGCAACTCCCCTACGGGAGAGGTAAAGATCATGCGTACTCTGAAACATGACCCTGCCAAGCAGTATGTTGGAGGAAACACCGTCCAACTGATGACCGAAGTCAGCTTGCAGGCGCCCGGCCCGCCACAAGGAGTCGCTAGACCACAATGAGACAGGGAAATCCCGGCCGACCAAACCCTTACCCTAACCCGGACGACACTGGGCCAATTGTGCACCGCCTCATGGGTCTCCTGGTCACGGCCGGCTGTAACACAGCCTGGGACCAAACCCGGGGCTGGAGTGACGCCTCACGCACTTAGCCCACTGCGCCTGGTTGGCCTTAGTTTGAAGATGTAATCCGGATATAGATGTTTTATACAACAGCCTTCTGTGTTCTCTTTTCGACTCCCTCAGCATATTTGCAATCAAATGCCAGAATTATCTCCATCTCCTTACCTATCACACTCTGCTTCCACCGGGCATTCCAGTGATTTTGAAACTTTGTCAGCTTCTTCTTCAACACAGTTGATCACTGTTTCTTTCCCATCACTGTCATCAGAAGACTCCTCAGAGGCAAAACTTTTGTTTTTCATGATATCTTTAAAAAAAAAGCTGTGGTAGAAAGGATTCTCTTCACATTCTGAGCAGTTCATGTTATAGACAGAAGCACGCTACATGGCAGAACAATCCGAACTCATCTCTCGGCATGTCCAACCCATCCATTATCTCAACTAACCATGGCTAGCGGAAAGGTTCCTGTCTTTTTCCATGGATAAACCAACTAGGCTCGTATGTTAACAATTTTATTCGTATTTACAAATGGCATACAAGTTTATTACGGCTCATGAAAGTTCACAGGTTCCAGAAAGCATCTAAATGTGTCTCCTGTGAAGTAGATCCTGAAACGAGTCACATATTGAAAATACAGTGATTGAAGAAAACATTTTCAGAGATTAAGTTATTTAATCACTCTACCTGCTTTTAGTTGTTTAGTCATTTAAATTTGACTGGAGTATATATATATGTTTGTATTATTATTATTATATTATATTTTTCTTATTCACTCACGACCCAGAGGTTTTAAATGGGTTGCGGGTGTGTGAGTAAACATTTTGTCTGTTAATGCAAGTTAGTGCTAGTTTGACCACCAGGGGGCATCTTTGAGAAGCATTCGATAGTCTTCCATATTGGCATTACCAGAGACGGTGGAGACCGGGGTTCAATTCCCCAACGGGAAGGAAGGGGTAGGCTGTCCTTGTAAAAAAAATGTTGTTCTTAACTGATTCCCTATGTGTTATTTCATAGTTGTGACGTCTTCACTATTATTCTACATTGTAGAAAATAGTAAAAATAAAGAAAAATCCTTGAATGAGTAGGTGTGTCCAAACCTTTGACTGGTACTTTCTTAATTTATTTGATTAATATTATGGTGTTTCTATTCCAAGAAAAACAAAAAACCCTAAGTGTTTCCGTTAGGATGGAACAGAAAATATGGCACTGTACAACGTGATGATCTGCAGCACAGTACTGGGCTATTTAGCTAAAGACTCCCTGTGTTGTGGGGGCAGGGTACACAGGAGACCGGGGTTCAATTCCCCGACGGGGAGGAAGGAGTAACCTGTCCTTCTAAATAAGACTTTGTTCTGATTCCATATATGTTATTTTATAGTTGTGATGTCTTCACTATTATTATTTTAATGTAGAAAATAGTAAAAAAAAAAAAAAATCTAAATCCTGGAATGAGTAGGTGTGTCCAAATATGGCGATGTACAACGTGATGGCGGGAATAGGCTACAGCATATGTGGATTGGAGGATTCTAAATTAATATCTAAGGGGCATAACATTTCCACACCCTAATTGTAGTCTAACCGAACTTTCAGTTGAGCGTACTACTCTTTGCCTTCTCTGCTTCTCTATCAGTAGTTGATGCTGTTGCTACTGTATGCAACCTCTTGCAAACTAGTTAGCATAACAAATTACTAGTTAGACATTTTTTGACTTTGGGTGTGTTCTTAAATTCAATCTGGAGTGTCTGAGCTCATAAATTCAGTGTTGTCTGATTGTCAGTTTGTAAATTCAGACCGTTTCGTCTCGGAGCGCACACTGGACGTTCGGGCTGAGGAGTAGGGTTGATTTGATTGTTCTGGCCTTACAACGGCTGTCAAGCACCCAAGCTAACGTTGTCTAGCTATTTTCATACACAAATGAGACCATTCTGACCATTTTACTCACCCTAGCAGACCTGGTAAGGCAGTTTTCGTGTTAACCAGAGTGTTGGTGACTGTAACTGTGCTGCTGGAAACAATTTAATTACTTTTTTGCCATCATTTACTGACACGGGCCATATTAAATGGGTGTTGAGCACTCGTAAATCCGTTATTCTGCACTCTGGTACACTCAGATGAGAGTGCTCTGAAATCGGTGTAGATAGCCAGAGCAAATTTACGAAAGCACCCGAATGTTCATTGACAACGCACAAAAACTATACCATTTAGCTAAGCTAAAAGTGACGGAAATTATCAAGTCAATAAATGTTGGGTAGTTAGATAGCCTATAGGTAATATACTGGCAAGTTTGATGTAAAACTACTAACTTTAGGTAGCTAGCTAACATACCGGTACATACTGCTGTAATGATGTGGTTCGTAAGGACTGCGTAGCTAACAAATTGTCAGCCAACATAACGTGTAAGGTAACTTATTTGAAAAGTCATTACTTTATTACATTGAGTAGTGTCATTCTGTGCCTGAGTGGCTCACTTGTGGGCGTGCTGGCAGGATATGGCAGCATCTTTGGTTGTGTGTCAAGAATTCTGCAGAGCAAGTTTGTATGAAGGTCTGGTTTTTCACAGGCAAATTGTTATATGCTATGGCGGTACATTTGCGTTTTTTGGTCAAGAGTGAATGTTTTTATTTTCAATCAAAAATAATTGTTCTGAAAGCAACTTTTTTCCGACACAAAGGAAGTCATAGCGGACACAGACGAAGAAGGACTGTGTGATGATGGCATCTCAGGTAAGCAGCACTGGGCGTTCTTCTGTCCAACCTTTTCATAGCTAGTAGTTAGCTCCCACGATTCAGTGTCGGTTCGTAACATTCTACTATATTACATGCATACATACCTTAGAATGATAAATCATGCCATTTTTATTCTCAGAATAACCAAAAGTATTTAGCTACGAACACCTGTTCTCGCCATTTTCAGTTGAATTAATCTAACTTTCTTTCATGGCAACTCATAATCAGGCCATGTCCTATTTGTTTCATAGTCGATATATAATCAAATTTCATGACAGTGTAACGGTTAGCTTTTTTTTACAGAAGGATGAAAGAACACAATATGTCTGTCAGGGAATGCTATTCTGATATGTCAGATGAAGAGTTAGACCAGAAAGTCAGGGCCATTAAGGCAAGGATGCCCCATGCGGGCTTTAGAATGGTCAAAGGAGGTCTCAGAGCAATTATCCATCATGTACAATGGCAAAGAGTTTGGGAGTCTTTGCAGCGTGTAGATGGTGCAGGTATCATTGCCAGAATAATCCAGCTTCATTGCATTGCTCAGCAAAAATACTCTGTTCCTGCTCCCCTGTCTCTCGTCCACATTGATACAAATCATAAATTGATAAGGTACTAAGATGTATAATGTCTCCATCAAATCTAAGAAGTTATTTAAACTTTTTATTCTTACTTATTCGTAGACAAATGTTCAATGATGTATAAAATTGGAGTTGTTCTTCATCAACTGGTAATACTTAAATAAGGAAGCAGGTTAATAGGTTAAACATTTCACTTTTAATTCCAATGCATTTTTTTCAAGATACAATATTGTCATCTTTGGCGGTATAGAAGGATTTTCAAGGAAGGTAAGTATATTATGTTGTATACATATTGCATATTTCCCATCACCTAATGAACAACCACAATACCAGTCTGGCATTAAGCTTTCTGTGCTGTGTTGACGTATCCTGAAAAATCAGCTTCTTTAGATTGAACGGTCATATCTCAGTTATTGTTTTCATATCTACAAAAAATAAGCTATTTTCTTTACTTTCAGAGTGCAAACTGATAAAGGGGGCGCAAATGTAGATATTGCCAGATGTTCACTGTCCGAGGAACAGGCCGTGGGAAGCTTTATTGCTGGCAGAAGTGTCCATAACCAGAGGTAATTAAACTGTTCTGTGTTCTTTTTCTCTCTTTCTCTCTGCCTGTCTTGTTGTACATGGAACCTGTCTCACATGCATTGATTAAAAAACCCTTAAGATGTCAGCTGCTAATTTTCAGATTTACACCACATAAACATTCAGCCATTTTCACGTGACTATCTGTTGCTATCTGTTGCTGCCAAGTCATCATCAAGCTTCAAGTGCTATTTATGTCTAATAATGATATTATCTGCTATTGTTTGTCCCCATGTGTCTGTTTTTCAGCATAAAGTACTCTGTAGCCACTTAGTATGGACACCAGGTGAGACCACACACACACACAATAACAGTCTCTCCTTCACTTCATCCCACTCCCCCTTCTCCCTTAATCCTCTAGGTTATATCAGCTGTGTTGGTGAACCCCTCCCGCATCTGAACTGGCTGACACAGAGGGAACAGCATGATCATAGGTGAGAGGTCGCTTGGTCGGGTCAACAGAAAGTATTATTAAAGAGATGCTTTACTTTGAAATACAGATAGAGATGTAGGCCATGTCCCAGAGTCCCAGAGTTAATGATCCAAGGTCATTTTTGCATTTTATGATTATGATGACTGACTGTGTTAGAATAAAAAAAACAAGGCTTAATCATGCTCTCTCTCTCTATCCATCTGTCTCTCGTCTGCAGGTATGTTTTAATGTGAGAGAGGAAGCCAGTCCCGTCATCGCCACCTCACCCGCTCTTAAGATAACCTTCGGGCCAACTGGGGTCCCAAGGCTGGTTAGGAGACACTGCTAGAGACACTGTAATTGTGATGAACTGAGAGAATATTAGGGTAGCACTATAGTTCATTAATCATATGCTGTCTACCTCTTTTCTTACCTCTTTCCTTTTCTGTCTTCTACATCTCTCTCCCCACCTCGTCTTTCTTCCTCGTTTCATAATACATACCATATGTGCATTGAAGTACAGATTGAACTTGTATTTATAATATAATATTACAGTTATCATAATTGTAATATATTATGTATTTATAACACCTGGATAATTAACTTACTTCAATAAAGCGTTTCACATTCTCCGCTGGTTGAAATTAAGTATCTCATTGAAATATTATCCTGTGTCTTCCGATTAATGCAGATGAAGGGAGTTAGATATGCATAGATTTTTGGTCTGTATATATGAATTACAAATCAGCCTTCACTTAAATCATGTTCCTAGTCTATTGCATAGTTACAATGTGTAATCATTGATGTCCCAGGAGCAGGAGTGGTAAACACTGTTGAAGTGTATAATTGTAATACATGCATGCAGACACAGCATCATTCAATGAATGGAGTTTGATACACCTGGTATTGGATATGACTGAAAAAGAATGTCTCACAGAGATTCATACCGGAACCGTACCTTTATTTGCCAAGGAAAAGTACGTGATCAGTGAATATATTCAATGTACAGGCTACAATGTGGGAATTTCATGCGTGGTAATAACTACAGTCATTGTATTTAGGACTTGCATCCTTGGAACAATAAAGTTATTATATTCGACTCTATCCATAGGCTTCATTAATGCCATTCAGACTTGAAGTTGATACAACAACTATGATAGCTGAGGTTCATAGATTGGTATGAATATTTGTTGAGAACCTAACGTTTTAGGGTCCATACACAGATCGGCTACATACTGTAGCTAGCCACACATCCATATGCATACAGTTATTTTGAACCTCAACTGCACATTTACCAAGTAAATAGTTAGCTAGCTATGTTACTTCAGCTGCATTGCACAGCAAGGCAAGCTTACACAATTGTACATTCAATTTGCAGTAAATGCTTTAGCTGGCTAGATTCTTTACATCCACTGTTTCCAAGACGACAGCCTGGTTTGCTGGTTTTCTCAGGAGTCCCTAAAACATTAAACAACACAAATTACAATGTCATACTCATGCCATAACACCAGCTAGCTAGCTGGCTAATGTTAGCTAGTCAGCTAACTTGCTAAATAGCTATTTTTGTAAATTAACTTTATGACAAAAAAATATGCACAATCGTTTGTCTCTTCATTAACTAACATATTCCTCTCAATTGTACATGTTTTGCTTGGCTCGCTATGATGTCATAATTACTTACATTTGCTTCCACCGTAATGTTTTGTCAGCCATCTTTGCTGAAGAAAGTCACAAAGGATGGGTGGCTCGTGTCAAATTCGTCATTGGAACGACTCGATATGATTGGTCATATATAAACATTGGGATCCAAATGCATAATGAGTGCTCTAACTCCCCCTTGTGGTGGTCTGGAGTAATGAAGCCGTGACGCTGGGTACCTCTAAGTCCACAGTGTAAGCTCACAATTTTTAAAGGAGGAACCACTGTACTACTTGAGAGTCACCGATTTAAAGTTTCTGAGTTGGAATTCTGAGTTGGATGACCGTTCAAAAAGTATTTTCCCAGTCGGAGCTAGTTTTTTTCCAAGTTCCAGTTGTCTTAAACTCACTGAAGTCTGAGATATCCCAGTTCCAAGTTTCCAGCTGTTTTGAATGCAGCAGAAATCATGATGGATTGACAGCATGGCAAATGTATTCAACCTTTTCTGCATGTGAATGTTTGACCTTTTAAGCTTTGAAAAGAGACCCTTAAACCCAGACTTGGACCACACACCCACTTCACTGAATAGCAGGCTAGTGATTGCTTTGCAACGCTTGCAGCTAGCCACTGATTCCTTCCAAACCACTCATTGTTGAATTTGAAATGTCCATTTTGTTGTGTAACGTTTATGTCCAATGGCCGATGAGAACCCATACATTTTATCGATAATTTCTCTTCATATGACATTAATTGAAAAGTATTTGGCAGTAGATTGTCAACGTGATTCATGATGATTGATGGCTGCTTGTCCAGCTTACTAGCTAAGATTTTTTAAGTATGATGTTGACATGATCAGTCCAATCAAAGCTACGGTAGATATAACGTGATTTTACATAATTTTATCTGTGGCCAATGACCTTGAGCATTCTTGGATGGGCACTTCTAATGTAAATATATGGCAGCAC
The DNA here is from genome assembly GCF_045791955.1 of Oncorhynchus clarkii lewisi. NCBI lineage: Eukaryota > Metazoa > Chordata > Actinopteri > Salmoniformes > Salmonidae > Oncorhynchus > Oncorhynchus clarkii. The sequence continues at coordinate 24,204,497 of NC_092151.1, read as the reverse complement.
CCAGTGGGCTTGAATTTTTGAGCTCTCCTGGTAGATTTACTGGTGACGTAGTGTCCCCATGAGTGACGGAACGCTGATTGGCACAACTATAGAACATTACCAACCCCAACGCTCTGTATAGAGCTAGGCTGAAATAATTTTTTTCACATTGTTTACACACCGATAAGTTTCTCTTATTAATGCCAAAATAACATGCCAAACAGGCAACATTTTATGCTCTGCCCCACCTGCCCTGAATGACGGGTCGGCACTGGTGATCCCCTGTGACATCTTGTTCCCCCACCCCCCCACGCTGAGATGTATCTCTGCGGACCCTGCGCGTTGTTGCCCGGATGGCCCATCGGTTGTAGATCACCGTGGAAACACAGCGTAGTGGCGGTCTATCCTGTCAGTGAGGTGGATTGTCTTCTCTCTTAGCCCTCACACACACACACACACACACACACACACACACACACACACACACACACATACTGGCCACATGAATCAGATGACCCTAGATAATCACTGTCAGTATGGCGGATGGGAGAGCCATAACATCAGCAGTTAAAGGGCAAAAACCTTGCCAACTAGCCTGTCTTTCAGACGCTGACCCTTACCACAGATCTAGGATCAGATTACACAATCCCAATAATAAGTACTTATTCTTACCTAGTGATGCTCTAGCTAGCAAATGACAGGAGAATAGCAGCTGTAACAGGATTGTAAGGTAGCAGAGCAACAGCACAATGGCTTGGTACTGAGACGTATACACGCATCCGTCTGTCCGTGTTTGCATTTGTGTGCAGTGCACATCTATGTTTCTGTATATCTCTCTGTCAGTGTGTGGATGTGTGCTGGCATATGTGTTTTGTTGCTATTCAAACACAAATAATGCATGTCACCTCGCCACACACCAACAAAATGGAGCGTTCCAGAAAAGAGCAAGTAGCTACAGTAGCCCGGGGTAGTCATTTCTAAATTAAAAGGATGTCTCTTTCTTCAGTTCCATGAACCAGGGAGAGAGAAAGAGCGTAGCACTATGGGGAAGAGGGAGGTAGACGCCAGTGAGGGCTGTGATTTTCACAGCCAGAACACACACAGTCAGAATATCAAACGCACACACACAAATTAGAACATCAAATACACACACGCACACATACATGCAGCACACACACACAGCCAGTCCATCACATACACAGTCATTTATCTTTTCTCTTCAATCAGGAGTCTTCCTCCTGCAGGAAAGCTTCTGTAGGGAGGAGATGGATTAGATGTTGGAGAGAAACTCAGCTAGCTATAATCCTGGAGCTGGAGAGTGCACCCCGCTACTTATAAAGAGTCATACCCCTCGATCACACACATACAGTGCATTCGGAAAGTATTCAGAACCCTTGACTTTTTCCACATTTTGTTACGTTACAGCCTTATTCTAAAATGGACTAAATATATTTTTTCCTCATCAATCTACACACAATACATAATGACAAAGCAAAAACAGGTTTTAGAAATTTTTGCATAGTTATTCAGACCCTTTACGCAGTACTTTGTTGAAGCACCTTTGGTAGCGATTACAGCCTTGAGTCTTCTTGGGTATGACGCTACAAGCTTGGCACACCTGTATTTGGGGAATTTCTCCCATTCTTCTCTGCAGATCCTCTCAAGCTCTGTCAGGTTGGATGGGGAGTGTCGCTGCACAGCTATTTTCAGGTCTCTCCAGAGATGTTCGATTGGGTTCAAGTCCAGGCTCTGGCTGGGCCATGCAAGGACATTTAGAGACTTGTCCCGAAGCCACACCTGCATTGTCTTGGCTGTGTGCTTAGGGTCATTGTCCTGTTGGAAGGTGAACCTTCACCCTAGTCTAAAGTTCTGAGCACTCTGGAGCAGGTTTTCTTCAATGATCTCTCTGTACTTTGCTCCGTTCATCTTTCCCTCGATCCTGGCTAGTGTTCCTGCCGCTGAAAAACATCTCCACAGCATGATGCTGCCACCACCATGCTTCACCGTTGGGATGGTGCCAGGTTTCCTCCAGACGTGGCGCTTGGCATTCAGGCCAAATAGTTCAATCTTGATTTCATCAGACCAGAGAATGTGGCTCATGCAATGGAATGTATTTTTTGTGATTGAGTTGAGTTGAATCAACAAATCACAGCATATATTTTAGCGCATATTTTACTTCCTGTTTTGCTCCTATGGGTACGCTCGCAATGGCCGGCAGTCCACCCATTATGCCATCATTGACTTGAATGGGGACGACTGTTCTATTCAATCTATTTCTATAGCAGCACAGGCTGTCGGGAGCGGAGAGATTGGAACAGTTATTACAGTGACAGCCTTCATTTGGCTGGCCAATTACCGTCATCCAAAATTCCATGACCGTCACAGCCCTAGAAGGTTCCCTGTTCCACACACTCTCAATACGTGCGTTACTGGTAGCCTTATGTCTGCCTCACCGCTCACAGAATGGAATTCACAACACAATGCAACACAACAGAATGCATTATTATCTTGATTTAAAATGTTTCCGACCCGCAATGTAATTGTTCTGAACTGCGAGCCGAATGTTTTAATTTCACCCACCAGCTGAGTTTTTTGCGGCTCACCCGCGGGAACCATGGGTATCCAACCCGATGCAGAGCTCTATCTCACACATATAGTACATGAGAGGTTACAGGAGGAAAGCTAAGCGGGAGATTAGTCAGAGTATAATTACACCTGCTACACATACATTACACACACACACACACACACACACACACACACACACACACACACACACACACACACACACACACACACACACACACACACACACACACACACACACACACAGATACACAGATACACAGACACACACTGTACATACACACACCTGATTATTGTTTGAGTCAGACATAGGAATTATTGCAGTTAATTATTGTTACCAAATCGCTCTCTGAAATGAACAGATTGTGAAGGGCTTGCCTTTTGAAAGATCAAAGAGTGTCAATGAGGTGTAGACTGTCATCATGTTGAGGTGGTTGAGCAGCGTCTATTGTGGGAGTGTTTTCTATGGAAATGTGAGGCTGAGTTGGGTGTCATCATCTCACACACTTTCCTGATTCATTAGACATTGTTGCAGATGTTTTGTTATGGATGTACTTTTGAGACACTTTTGAGGTGTTTGAGGTGTTTGAGGTGTTTGAGGTGTTTGTATTATCGATATTTGTGGAACGTTACTAATATTCTACTTTACTCTAACCTACTCTAGTCTACCTCACCCTAACCTACTTTACTCAACTCTACTTTACACTACCCTACTCCCCTCTACTCTATTCTACTGTACTCTAGTTTAATCTACTCTATTATACTGTACTCTACACTACTCTATCTAGTCTATACTCCAGTCTAATGTCATGTTCCTTGTCTCCAGGTTCCAGGAGTGATGCTCTGCAGCATGGTACGTCAGGGACCCTCCCCCACTTCCTGCAGGAGCCCGATGATGCCTATATCGTCAAGAGCAACCCCATCAAGCTCAAGTGCCGGGCCAGGCCAGCCCTGCAGATCTTCTTCAAGTGCAATGGGGAGTGGGTCCACCAGAGCCAGCACCAGTCTCAGGAACACACTGACGAGGGCACAGGTGGGACACACACTGATGTGACATAGAAACTCATGCACATTAATGCAGACACTTTTATGCACCTACCCACACAAACACATATACTGTACATTCACATGCTTACACACATGCACACACAAATATGCATTCACCCACACAAACATACACACAAACATGTACATACACACACAGAAACACTGTGTTTTTCATCCCAATCTCCCCATAGTCTATCATTTCATTTGGAGTGATAAAACGAGGGTTAAAATGCAGTTTATTGACTGTTCCCAAGCTTAAGTCCAACCCTTAAAATATTATTGCCTCACCATGTGGCAATTTTGTTCCACACAGTTACAATCGAGCTCCTTCCGTCTCTAAATCTGTATTGTCTGGTGTCTGCTTTTATCCAGTTACCTTCCCATCTGGCTCCTTCATGTCTCTGATGTGTGTGTATATGTGTGTATACCTTCTAGGGATGTGCATCTTTCCCGTTTCGATTCGCATCAAGATACATGGGCTCCGATACGATACAGGAACAGTACGGTTTAGTTTGAAACTATTCAGCGCAATTTGGTTTGATTAGAAGAAAGAATCGATGCGATTCGGTTCGATGCAATAACATTTGTTGCATAAACGCATCCATTCTACAATCTAAATTAAAATCTGCTGCTGATGGAGCTCATGAGCTGGTCCTCTCTGAGCTGGATCTATCTGAGCTGGATCTATCTGAGCTGTGTGTGTGTGTGTTTTTGTTTAACTATCCTTGTGGGTAATCACAAGGACAGTAAAACAAGGAAAATTCAGACAAGTGGGGACATTTTGCATAGGGATTAGGGTTAGGGTTAGGGGTTATGGTTAGGTTTAGGAGTTAGAATTAGGGTTCATTTTAGGGTTACATTTTGGGATTAGGTTACGTTTAGGGTTAAGGTTAAGGTTAGGGTTAGATTTAGGTTTTGGAGTTAGGGAATATAGGATTTTAGATGGTAACCAATTACAGTGCCTTGCGAAAGTATTCGGCCCCCTTGAACTTTGCGACCTTTTGCCACATTTCAGGCTTCAAACATAAAGATATAAAACTGTATTTTTTTGTGAAGAATCAACAACAAGTGGGACACAATCATGAAGTGGAACGACATTTATTGGATATTTCAAACTTTTTTAACAAATCAAAAACTGAAAAATTGGGCGTGCAAAATTATTCAGCCCCCTTAAGTTAATACTTTGTAGCGCCACCTTTTGCTGCGATTACAGCTGTAAGGTAATGGGGTATGTCTCTATCAGTTTTGCACATCGAGAGACTGACATTTTTTCCCATTCCTCCTTGCAAAACAGCTCGAGCTCAGTGAGGTTGGATGGAGAGCATTTGTGAACAGCAGTTTTCAGTTCCTTCCACAGATTCTCGATTGGATTCAGGTCTGGACTTTGACTTGGCCATTCTAACACCTGGATATGTTTATTTTTGAACCATTCCATTGTAGATTTTGCTTTATGTTTTGGATCATTGTCTTGTTGGAAGACAAATCTCCGTCCCAGTCTCAGGTCTTTTGCAGACTCCATCAGGTTTTCTTCCAGAATGGTCCTGTATTTGGCTCCATCCATCTTCCCATCAATTTTAACCATCTTCCCTGTCCCTGCTGAAGAAAAGCAGGCCCAAACCATGATGCTGCCACCACCATGTTTGACAGTGGGGATGGTGTGTTCAGCTGTGTTGCTTTTACGCCAAACATAACGTTTTGCATTGTTGCCAAAAAGTTCAATTTTGGTTTCATCTGACCAGAGCACCTTCTTCCACATGTTTGGTGTGTCTCCCAGGTGGCTTGTGGCAAACTTTAAACGACACTTTTTATGGATATCTTTAAGAAATGGCTTTCTTCTTGCCACTCTTCCATAAAGGCCAGATTTGTGCAATATACGACTGATTGTTGTCCTATGGACAGAGTCTCCCACCTCAGCTGTAGATCTCTGCAGTTCATCCAGAGTGATCATGGGCCTCTTGGCTGCATCTCTGATCAGTCTTCTCCTTGTATGAGCTGAAAGTTTAGAGGGATGGCCAGGTCTTGGTAGATTTGCAGTGGTCTGATACTCCTTCCATTTCAATATTATCGCTTGCACAGTACTCCTTGGGATGTTTAAAGCTTGGGAAATCTTTTTGTATCCAAATCCGGATTTAAACTTCTTCACAACAGTATCACGGACCTGCCTGGTGTGTTCCTTGTTCTTCATGATGCTCTCTGCGCTTTTAACGGACCTCTGAGACTATCACAGTGCAGGTGCATTTATACGGAGACTTGATTACACACAGGTGGATTGTATTTATCATCATTAGTCATTTAGGTCAACATTGGATCATTCAGAGATCCTCACTGAACTTCTGGAGAGAGTTTGCTGCCCTGAAAGTAAAGGGGCTGAATAATATTGCACGCCCAATTTTTCAGTTTTTGATTTGTTAAAAAAGTTTGAAATATCCAATAAATGTCGTTCCACTTCATGATTGTGTCCCACTTGTTGTTGATTCTTCACAAAAAAATACAGTTTTATATCTTTATGTTTGAAGCCTGAAATGTGGCAAAAGGTCGCAAAGTTCAAGGGGGCCGGATACTTTCGCAAGGCACTGTATTTGGTCCCCAGCAGGATAGCAATACAAAACTGTGTGTGTGTGTTTAACAAGTCACATAATAAATTGCATATACTCACTCTGTGTGCAATAATAGTGTTTAACCAGATTTTTGAATGACTACCTCATCTCTGTCCCCCACACATTTATCTGTAAGGTCCCTCAGTCGAGCAGATAATTTAAAACACAGATTAAACCACAAAGACCAGGGAGGTTTTCCAATGCCTCGCAAACTTGGGCACCTATTGGTAGATGGGTCAAAATAAAAAAAGCAGACATTGAATATCCCTTTGAGCATGATGAAGTTATTAAATATGCTTTGGATGGTGTGTCAATATACCCAGTCACTACAAAGATACAGGTGTCCTATCTAACTCAGTTGCCAGAAAGGAAGGAAACCGCTCAGGGATTTCACCATGAGGCCAATGGCGACTTTAAAACAGTTACAGAGTTTAATGGCTGTTACAGGAGAAAATTGAGAATAGATAAACAACATTGTAGTTACTCCACAATACTAACCTAATTGACAGTGTACAGAACAAAAATATTCCAATACATGCATCATGTTTGTAATAAGGCATTAAAGTAATACTGCAAAAAAAGTAATACTCCACAATACTAACCTACTTATACTTCCGGCGCCGACAGAGATGGCCGTATTTTGTTTTTTTACGTGTTATTTCTTACATTGGTACCCCAGGTAATCTTAGGTTTTATTACATACAGTCGGGAGGAACTACTGGATATAAGAGCAACGTCAACTCACCATCATTACGACCAGGAATACGACTTTCCCAAAGCGGATCCTCTGTTTTGCCCACCACCCAAGACAATGGATCGGATCCCAGCCGGCGAACCAAAACAACGACGACGTAAAAGGGGCAGACGAAGCGGTCTTCTGGTCAGGCTCCGGAGACGGGCACATCGCGCACCGCTCCCGAGCATACTACTTGCCAAAGTCCAGTCTCTTAACAACAAGGTTGATGAAATCGGAGCAAGGGTAGCATTCCAGAGAGACATAAGAGACTGTAACGTTCTTTGCTTCAAGGAAACATGGATCACTCAAAACATGCTATCGGAGTCAGTACAGCCAGCTGGTTTCTTCATGCATCGCGCCAACAGAAACAAGCATCTTTCTGGTAAGAAGAGGGGCGGGGGGTATGCCGTATGATTAACGAGACGTGGTGTGATCATAACAACATACAGGAACTCAAGTCCTTCTGTTCACCTGACTTAGAATTCCTCTTCGATTATAATCACAGCCGCATATATTCCCCCCCAAGCAGACACATCGATGGCCCTGAACAAACTTTATTTGACTCTGTAAACTGGAAACCACATATCCTGAGGCTGCATTCATTGTAGCTGGGGATTTTAACAAGGCTAATCTGAAAACAAGACTCCCTAAATTCTGTCAGCATATCGATTGTGCAACCAGGGCTGGTAAAACCCTGGATCAATTGTTATTCTAACTTCCGCGATGCATATAAGGCCCTTCCCCGCCCTCCTTTTGGAAAAGCTGACCACGACTCCATTTTGTTGCTCCCTGCCTCTACACAGAGACTAAAACAGGAAGCTCCCCCGCTCAGGTCTGTTCAACGCTGGTCCGACCAATCTGATTCCACGCTTCAAGATTGCTTCGATCACGTGGATTGGGATATGTTGCGCATTGCGTCAAACAACAACATTGACGAATATGCTGATTCGGTGAGCGAGTTCATTAGCAAGTGCATCGGGGATGTCATACCCACAGCGACTATTAAAACATTCCCAAACCAGAAACCGTGGATTGATGGCAGCATTCACACTTAACTGAAAGTGCGAACCACTGCTTTTAACCAGGGCAAGGTGACCGGAAACATGACCGAATACAAACAGTGTAGCTATTCCCTCCGCAAGGCAATCAAACAAGCTAAGCATCAGTATAGAGACAAAGTAGAGTCGCAATTCAACGGCTCAGACACAAGAGGTATGTGGCAGGGTCTAAAGTCAATCACGGATTACAAAAAGAAAACCAGCCCCGTTACGACCAGGATGTCTTACTCCCAGACAGACTAAACCTAATGATGAATCATTTGGTGAATCATTACATCCCTACTACCTGTGTTACATCCTTAGTACATGTGTTACATCCCTAGTACCTGTGTTACATCCCTAGTACCTGTGTTGCATTCCTAGTACATGCGTTACATCCCTACTACATGCATTACATCCCTACTACGTGTGTTACATCCTTAGTACCTGTGTTACATCCTTAGTACCTGCGTTACAGCCCTACTACATGTGTTACATCCTTAGTACCTGTGTTACATCCCTACTACATGTGTTACATCCTTAGTCATTGTGTTACATCCTTAGTACCTGTGTTACATCCTTAGTACCTGCGTTGCATCCCTAGTACATGCGTTACATCCTTAGTACATGCGTTACATCCTTAGTACCTATGTTACTTCCCTATTACCTGTGTTACATCCTTACTACCTGCGTTACAGCCCTACTACATGTGTTACATCCTTAGTACTTGTGTTACATCCTTAGTACCTGTGTTACAGCCTTAGTACCTGCGTTACAGCCCTACTACATGTGTTACATCCTTAGGACTTGTGTTACATCCTTAGTACCTGTGTTACATCCTTAGTACCTGCGTTGCATCCTTAATATATGCGTTACATCCTTAGTACCTGTGTTATATCCCTAGTACCTGTGTTACATCCTTGGTACCTGTGTTACTTCCCTAGTACCTGTGTTACATCCTTAGTACCTGTGTTACATCCTTAGTACATGCGTTACATCCTTAGTACCTGCGTTACAGCCCTACTACATGTGTTACATCCTTAGTACCTGCGTTACAGCCCTACTACATGTGTTACATCCTTAGTACTTGTGTTACATCCTTAGTACCTGTGTTACATCCTTAGTACCTGCGTTGCATCCTTAATACATGCGTTACATCCTTAGTACATGTGTTATATCCCTAGTACCTGTGCTACATCCTTGGTACCTGTGTTACTTCCCTAGTACCTGTGTTACATCCTTAGTACCTGTGTTACATCCTTAGTACATGCGTTACATCCTTAGTACCTGGTTTACATCCTTAGTACCTGTGTTACATCCTTAGTACCTGTGTTACATCCCTAGTACCTGTGTTACATCCTTAGTACCTGTGTTACTTCCTTAGTACCTGTGTTACATCCTTAGTACCTGCGTTACAGCCCTACTACATGTGTTACATCCTTAGTACCTGCGTTACAGCCCTACTACATGTGTTACATCCTTAGTACTTGTGTTACATCCTTAGTACCTGTGTTACATCCCTAGTACCTGCGTTGCATCCTTATTACATGTGTTACATCCTTAGAACCTGTGTTACATCCTTAGTACATGCGTTACATCCTTAGTACCTGTGTTACATCCTTAGTACCTGTGTTACATCCCTAGTACCTGTGTTACATCCTTACTACCTGTGTTACTTCCCTAGTACCTGTGTTACATCCTTAGTACATGTGTTACATCCCTAGTACCTGTGTTACATCCTTAGTACTTGTGTTACATCCCTAGTACCTGTGTTACATCCTTAGTACATGTGTTACATCCCTAGTACCTGTGTTACATCCTTAGTACATGTGTTACATCCCTAGTACCTGTGTTACATCCTTAGTACATGTGTTACATCCCTAGTACCTGTGTTACATCCTTAGTACTTGTGTTACATCCCTAGTACCTGTGTTACATCCTTAGTACATGTGTTACATCCTTAGTACCTGTGTTACATCCTTAGTACCTGTGTTACATCCTTAGTACCTGCGTTGCATCCTTAATACATGCGTTACATCCTTAGTACATGTGTTACATCCCTAGTACCTGTGTTACATCCTTGGTACCTTTGTTACTTCCCTAGTACCTGTGTTACATCCTTAGTACCTGTGTTACATCCTTAGTACATGCGTTACATCCTTAGTACCTGGTTTACATCCTTAGTACCTGTGTTACATCCTTAGTACCTGTGTTACATCCCTAGTACCTGTGTTACATCCTTAGTACCTGTGTTACTTCCTTAGTACCTGTGTTACATCCTTAGTACCTGCGTTACAGCCCTACTACATGTGTTACATCCTTAGTACCTGCGTTACAGCCCTACTACATGTGTTACATCCTTAGTACTTGTGTTACATCCTTAGTACCTGTGTTACATCCCTAGTACCTGCGTTGCATCCTTAGTACATGTGTTACATCCTTAGAACCTGTGTTACATCCTTAGTACATGCGTTACATCCTTAGTACCTGTGTTACATCCTTAGTACCTGTGTTACATCCCTAGTACCTGTGTTACATCCTTAGTACCTGTGTTACATCCTTCGTACCTGTGTTACATCCTTAGTACCTGCGTTACATCCTTAGTACCTGTGTTATATCCCTAGTACCTGTGTTGCATCCCTAGTACATGCGTTACATCCTTAGTACATGCTTACATCCTTAGTACCTGTGCATATGTGCATGCGTGTGTGTGTGTCATAAGTCATGAACTGCTAAATGTAAACTGTAACTGTAAATTGGAGGCTCCTTGTCCTTTTTGTAATCATGAAGAGTACATGTTAAATATTAGATGACTGACTCTTACATTTGACATTTTAGTCATTTAGCAGACGCTCTCCAGAGCGACTCACAGTTAGTGCATTCATCCTAAAATAGCTATGTGGGACAGCCATATATCACAGTCATAGTAAGTACATTTTCCTCAAAGTAGCTATCAGTGCAAGTAAGGGGGGAAAAAGTCAAGTGTGAGTGATAGTTCACGAAAGGCATTTCTTTTTTGGGAGAGCGAGCTAGAACCTGTCAACTCTGTTACGACACCTCAGTGTGTATTTTAACACACATGCCATACCCCCTCTCTCGGAGCCACTAAGACAGACAGTTACAGAAGTTCAAACTGTCTCCTTGGGTAGTCAAACTTCAATGTTCTGTTCAATGTTCTGTTCTGGAGCCAGTAGTCAGATCGTTATTCTCCTAACACATCTAACTCTGCTCTGCTATCAACAGATAGCTCCGACAACTGACGTTAATTATTCTAAATGCGGCCAGTATTTTAGAGCAACTCTTTTTATCATCTCTGTGTGGCCATTTGACACACACAAACTCAGATCATCCAATAGCTGGCTTGATCCACAAGTACTCTGTTAATCTAAACTTCAAAGTAGAAACAGCAACCACAAAAAATATACCTCAGATTGACTCTTTTCTTGTGTTATAAACTTTGCTCGACTTTGCTAGATGACCCGTGGATAGTGAATCTATTGGCGCATGCATGGATTAGACAACACTGTGTTTGTGTGAGATTAAATCTGTAAACTCAGCAGGAGTATCTTTTTGGAGCACACGCAATTACATTTTCTTTCCCAGAAAAATCAGCAGACACACTCAAGGCTTGGTGTTCATGTCTGGATCTCAAGCTTACTTACAGTAGATTGGAAGTGGTGTCTCCCACCTATCCACTGTCTACTCCATCCCACACCCCACCCTCCTTGCTCTTTCTATCTCTTTCTCTCTTTGTCTTTCTTTTTCTTGTCACTCGCTTGCTCCACTGAACAAAGTGGCCTAATCTCTCCAAATGGAAAGCTGGTGTTCTAGTGGACAGCCCTAGGCTCGTCTATGGATTGGTTGAGCGTAAAGGCCAGTGGAGAAGTCCACTTCCCTGCATGGACGTGTGGCTTTGCAGCCTGGACATAGAAATTGCTGTGAGGCTCACAGAGCTGTAATGGAAGGAAGGATTTCTCTGGATGCGATCAGGGATTTACTGAGAGTTATCCGGGCGTTGTGCTGTGTGTCTACTGTATCTGACATTGGCTCTGTCTGTGTAGCTGTCTCAGGTTATAGACAGCCACTGTAGAATGTCACTGGCAGCACACTGGCATACAGTGGGGTCCAAAATTATTGACACCCTTGATAGAGATGAACAAAAATGACTATAACATAAATATTTTAAATAATGAGCTATACTGTATGCTTCAACAAATGGGTAAATGTTATTCTTTTATACTAATACAATTGCTCAGAGAAAGAGATTTTGTTCAACAATTAATATTTTAGGTAGGGGTCAAAGTTATTGACACCCCTGTTTTCAATACATCACCTTGTGAGGATAACGGCACTGAGCCTTTTTCTGAAATGTTTTAACCCGGACGACGCTGAGCCATTTGTGCACCGCCCTATGGGACTCCCAATCACGGCCAGTTGTGATACAACCTGGAATCTAACCAGTGTCTGGAGTGACGCCTCTATCATTAAGATGCAGTGCCTCAGACCGCGAGACCATTCATCCATACAGAATCCTTTGCGCTTATGGACTGGCCTCAATTGAAACCACAGGTTTTCAATGGGTTTCAAGTCCAGACACTGAGATTGCCATTGCCAAATTAACCATTGTCATGGCCAATTAACCATTTATTTGTGAATTTTGTTGTGTGCTTGGGGTTATTGTCTTGCTGGAAGATCCAATTTGTGGCCAAGCTTCAGCCTCCTGGCAGAGAACCAGGTTTTTGGTTAAAATATCCTTATACTGGGTAAAGTTCATAATGCAGTTGAAAACCTGGTTGCCTCTGCTGAAACTTGCCCGCAAGTGGATCTTCCAGCAAGACAATAATCCCAACCACAAAGATGTGGTTAATTGGCCACAAAATCAAGAGCAATTGTGAGTAGTTGTATTAGTATAAAATTATATAATTTCCCCCAAAATGTTAGCATACAATAGAGCTCAGTAGTTCAATTGATTATTATATACAGTAATTTTTGCTCATCTTTATCAAGGGTGTCAATAATTACAGACAACACTGTATATATTAATAGTGCACTGAAGCAAGACAGCAAAGATTATGATGGAACAATACACTCAAGCAGGCCTACACACGCGCGCGCAATACACTCAGGTAGCAGTTGTGTAGCGGCAGCTCACTAATGGCTGTTAAAGTGTGTCTGAGAGGCAGGCCTGGCCCTAGGGAAAGGCTGTGGTGGTTAGCGCAGTAAGCTGTGAATCAAATGGAGCAGGAGCCAAACAACACTAGCACTAATGCTAAAGTTGTTTCACCAGTGCAGCAGGGCTCTGACATGTGAAGCTCATGACAGGATAGAAAGCAGAGAGATGCATGCATGTGTCTCCTGGGAGAACGTAATATGATTCTGTATTGACATATAAATGTGCTGGCATCTGTTTTCACCTAACTTCTAATGGGGATGAAAGAGAGTAGTTATGAACACACAGAGAGTCCCAAGGGGACTCAGTGATCGCCAACCTGATGGAGTCCCTGTACTAAATGTTTTCATGATGCATTATATGCGCACAATGATGAATGTCATAGTTGAGAGGATATAACATAACATGTGTTATGCAAGCTGTAGTACAGTTGAAGTCGGAAATTTACATACACCTTAGCCAAATACATTAAAACTCAGTTTTCAGGATTCCTGACTTTAATCCCAGTACAAATTCCCTCTTTTAGGTCAGTTAGGATCAACACTTTATTTTAAGGATGTGAAATGTCCGAATAATAGTAGAGAGAATTACTTTTTTTCAGCTTTTATTTCACATTCCCAGTGGGTCAGAAGTTTACATTGACTCAATTAGTATTTGGTAGCATTGCCGAAAAATTGTTTAACTTGCGTCAAACATTTTGGGTAGCCTTCCACAAGCTTCGCACAAAAAGTTGTATGAATTTTGGCCCATTCCTCCTGACAGAGCTGGTGTAACTGAGTCAGGTTTGTAGGCCTCTTTGCTCGCACACGCTTTTTCAGTTCTTCCCACATATTTTCTATACGATTAAGGTCAGGGCTTTGTAATGGCCACTCCAATACCTTGACTTTGTTGTCCTTAAGCCATTTTGCTGCAACTTTGGAAGTATGCTTGGGGTCATTGTCCATTTGGAAGACCCATTTTCGACCAAGCTTTAACTTCCTGACTGATGTCTTGAGATGTTGCTTCAATATATCCACATAATATTCCTCCCTCATGATGACATCTATTTTGTGAAGTGCACCAGTCCCTCCTGCATTAAAGCACCCCCACAAAATGATTGCTGCCCCCCCCCCCCCGTGCTTCACGGTTCTTCGGCTTGCAAGCATCCCACTTTTTCCTCCAAACATAACGATGGTCATTATGGCCAAACAGTTCTATTTTTGTTTCATCAGACCACAGGACATTTCTCGAAAAAGTACGATCTTTGTCCCCATGTGCAGTTGCAAGCAGCTTTTTTATGGTGGTATATGAGCAGTGGCTTCTTCCTTGCTAAGCGCCTTTCAGGTTATGTCGATATAGGACTCGTTTCACTGTGGGTATAGATACTTTTGTACTCGTTTCCTCCAGCATCTTCACAAGGTCCTTTGCTGTTGTTCTGAGATTGATTTGCACTTTTCGCACCAAAGTACGTTCATCTCTAGGAGACAGAACGCGTCTCCTTCCTGAGTGGTATGACGGCTGCGTGGTCCCATGGTGTTTATACTTGCGTACTATTGTTTGTACAGATGAACGTGGTACCTTCAGGCGTTTCAAAATATCTCCTAAGGATGAACCAAACTTGTGGAAGTCTAAAAAAAAAATTCTGAGGTCTTGGCTGGTTTCTTTTGATTTTCCCATGATGTCAAGCAATGAGGCACTGAGTTTGAAGGTAGGCCTTGAAATACATCCACAGGTACACCTCCAATTGACTCCAATGATGTCAATTAGCCTATCAGAAGCTTCTAAAGCCATGACATAATTCTCTGGAATTTTCCAAGCTGTTTAAAGGCACAGTCAACTTAGTGTATGTAAACTTCTGACCCACTGGAATTGTGATACAGTGAATTTTAAGTTAAGTAATCTGTCTGTACATTTTGGGGGGGGAAATTACTTGTGTCATGCACAAAGTACATGTCCTAACCGACTTGCCAAAACTATAGTTTGTTAACAAGAAATTTGTGGAGTGGTTGAAAACCGAGTTTTAATGACTCCAACCTAAGTGTATGTAAACTTCCGACTTCAACTGTATGCTTCACCATAGGTAAGCTGTCACGTTCTGACCATAGTTCTGTTATTTTATTATTTGTTTTAGTATGGTCAGGGAGTGAGTTGGGGTGGGCAGTCTGTTTGTTTTTCTATGTTGGTTTTTGTGTTCGGCCTAGTATGGTTCTCAATCAGAGGCAGGTGTCGTTAGTTGTCTCTGATTGAGAATCATACTTAGGTAGCCTGGGTTTCACTTTTGGTTTGTGGGTGTTTGTTTCCGTGTCAGTGTTTGGGCCACACTGTACTGTTTCGGTTTTGTATATTTCACGTTCCAGTGTTCAGTTGTGTTTTTGAATACATCAATATGGACACTTACCACGCTGCATTTTGGTCCGATCCTTACTCCTCCTCAGACGAAGAGGAGGAAATCCATTACACAAGCGAGTAAACTCCCACTGACGTCCATCCCTACTGACTAACGTGCAATCATTGGAAAATAAAATTGATGACCTACGATTACAATTATCCTACCAACGGGACATTAAAAAACTGCAATATCTTATGTTTCACCGAGTCGTGGCTGAACGACGACACCGATAATATAGAGCTGGCAGGATTTTCCATGCACTGGCAGAACAGAGAAGAAGCTACGTCTGGTAAGACGAGGGGTGGTGGTGTGCGTCTATTTGTCAGTAACAGCTGGTGCGCGATGTCTAATATTAAAGAAGTCTCAAGGTATTGCTCACCTGAGGTGTAGAGTACCTTATCATAAGCTGTAGACCACACAATCTACCAAGAGAGTTATAATCTATATTATTCGTAGCCGTCTATTTGCCACCAGACCAATGCTGGCACTAAGACCACAGTCAACCAACTCTATAAGGCCATAAGCAAACAAGAAAATGCTCATCCAGAAGCGGCGCTCCTAGTGGCCGGGGACTTTAATGCAGGCAAACTTAAATCAGTTTGTCACATGTCACATGTGCAACCAGAGGGAAAAAAACTCTACACCACCTTTACTCCACACACAGAGATGCATACAAAACTTTCCCCCGCCCTTCATTTGACAAATCTGACCAAAATTCTATTCTCCTGATTCCTGCTTACAAGCAAAAACTTAAGCAGAAAGTACCAGTGACTCGCTCAATATGGAAGTGTTCAGATCAAATCAAATCAAATTTTATTTGTCACATACACATGGTTATCAGATGTTAATGCGAGTGCAGCGAAATGCTTGTTCTTCTAGTTCCGACAATGCAGTAATAACCAACAAGTAATCTAACTAACAATTCCAAAACTACTGTCTTATACACACAAGTGTAAGGGGATAAAGAATATGTACATAAAGATATATGAATGAGTGATGGTACAGAGCGGCATAGGCAAGATACAGTAGATGGTATCGAGTACAGTATATACATATGAGATGAGCATGTAAACAAAGTGGCATAGTTAAAGTGGCTAGTGATACATGTATTACATAAAGATGCAGTAGATGATATTGAGTACAGTATATATGTATACATATGAGATGAATAATGTAGGGTATGTAAACATTATATTAGGTAGCATTGTTTAAAGTGGCTAGTGATATATTGTACATCATTTCCCATCAATTCCCATTATTAAAGTGGCTGGAGTTGAGTCAGTGTGTTGGCAGCAGCCACTCAATGTTAGTCTGATGGCCTTGAGATAGAAGCTGTTTTTCAGTCTCTCTGGGTCCCAGCTTTGATGCACCTGTACTGACCTCGCCTTCTGGATGATAGCGGGGTGAACAGGCAGTGGCTCGGGTGGTTGTTGTCCTTGATGATCTTTATGGCCTTCCTGTGACATCGGGTGGTGTAGGTGTCCTGGAGGGCATGTAGTTTGCCCCCGGTGATGCGTTGTGCAGACCTCACTACTCTCTGGAGAGCCTTACGGTTGTGGGCGGAGCAGTTGCCATACCATGCTCTCGATTGTGCATCTGTAGAAGTTTGTGAGTGCCTCCTGAGGTTGAAGAGGCGCTGCTGCGCCTTCTTCACGATGCTGTCTGTGTGGTTGGACCAATTCAGTTTGTCTGTGATGTGTATGCCGAGGAACTTAAAACTTGCTACCCTCTCCACTACTGTTCCATCAATGTGGATATGGGGGTGTTCCCTCTGCTGTTTCCTGAAGTCCACAATCATCTCCTTAGTTTTGTTGACGTTGAGTGTGAGGTTATTTTCCTGACACCACACTCTGAGGGCCCTCACCTCCTCCCTGTAGGCCGTCTCGTCGTTGTTGGTAATCAAGCCTACCACTGTTGTGTCGTCCGCAAACTTGATGATTGAGTTGGAGGCGTGCGTAGCCACGCACCCTTGTGGGGCCCCAGTGTTGAGGATCAGTGGTGTGGAGATGTTGTTGCCTACCGTCACCACCTGCTAGCTGGTCAGCTGGTCTGCGCATGCTCTGAGGGCGCGGCTGGGGATGGCGTCTGGGCCTGCAGCCTTGCGAGGGTTAACACGTTTAAATGTTTTACTCACCTCAGCTGCAGTGAAGGAGTGGCCGCATGTTTTGGTTGCAGGCCGTGTCAGTGGCACTGTATTGTCCTCAAAGCGGGCAAAAAAGTTATTTAGTCTGCCTGGGAGCAAGACATCCTGGTCCGTGACGGGGCTGGTTTTATTTTTGTAATCCGTGATTGACTGTAGACCCTGCCACATACCTCTTATGTCTGAGCCGTTGAATTGAGATTCTACTTTGTCTCTATACTGACGCTTAGCTTGTTTGATTGCCTTGCGGAGGGAATAGCTGCACTGTTTGTATTCGGTCATGTTTCCGGTCACCTTGCCCTGATTAAAAGCAGTGGTTCGCGCTTTCAGTTTCACGCGAATGCTGGCATCAATCCACGGTTTCTGGTTTGGGAATGTTTTAATCATTGCTATGGGAACGACATCTTCAACGCACCTTCTAATGAACTCGCACACCGAATCAGTGTATTCGTCAATGTTGTTGTCTGACGCAATACGAAACATATCCCAATCCACGTGATGGAAGCAGTCTTGGAGTGTGGAATCAGATTGGTCGGACCAGCGTTGAACAGACCTCAGCGTGGGAGCTTCTTGTTTTAGTTTCTGTCTGTAGGCAGGGATCAACAAAATGTCGTGGTCAGCTTTTCCGAAAGGAGGGCGGGGCAGGGCCTTAAAAGCTTCGCGGAAGTTAGAATAGCAGTGATCCAAGGTTTTGCCAGCCCTGGTTGCGCAATCGATATGCTGATACAATTTAGGGAGTCTTGTTTTCAGATTAGCCTTGTTAAAATCCCCAGCTACAATGAATGCAGCCTCAGGATGTATGGATTCCAGTTTGCAAAGAGTCAAATAAAGTTCGTTCAGAGCCATCGATGTGTCTGCTTGGGGGGGAATATATACGGCTGTGATTATAATCGAAGAGAATTCCCTTGGTAGATAATGCGGTCGACATTTGATTGTGAGGAATTCTAAATCAGGTGAACAGAAGGACTTGAGTTCCTGTATGCTTTTGTGACCACACCACGTCTCGTTAGCCATAAGGCATACGCCCCCGCCCCTCTTCTTACCAGAAAGAGGTTTGTTTCTGTCGGCGCGATGCGTGGAGAAACCAGCTGGCTGCACCGACTCCGATAGCGTCTCTCCAGTGAGCCATGTTTCCGTGAAGCAAAGAACGTTACAGTCTCTGATGTCCCTCTGGAATGCTACCCTTGCTCGGATTTCATCAACCTTGTTGTCAAGAGACTGAACATTGGCGAGAAGTATACTGGGGAGTGGTGCACGATGTGCCCGTCTCCGGAGTCTGACCAGAAGACCGCTACGTTTCCCTCTTTTACGAAGTCGTTTTTTTGGGGTCGCCGGCTGGGATCCATTCCGTTGTCCTGGGTGAAAGGCAGAACACAGGATCTGCTTCGCGAAAGTCATACTCTTGGTCGTACTGATGGTGAGTTGACGCTGCTCTTATATTCAGTAGTTCTTCTCGACTGTATGTAATGAAACCTAAGATGACCTGGGGTACTAATGTAAGAAATAACACGGAAAAAAAACAAAAAACTGCATAGTTTCCTAGGAACGCGAAGCGAGGCGGCCATCTCTGTCAGCGCCGGAAGTACAATGATGCGAATTTTACGCTACAGGACTGTTTTGCTAGCACAGACTGGAATATGTTCCAGGATTCATCCAATGGCATTTAGGAGTATACCACCTCAGTCATCGGCTTCATCAATAAGTGCATCGACGACATCGTCCCCTCATTGACCGTACGTACATATCCCAACCAAAAGCCATGGATTACAGGCAACATCCGCATCGAGCTAAAGGCTAGAGCTGCTGCTTTCAAGGAGCAGGACACTAATCCTGACTGTTATAAGAATTCCTGCTATGCTCTTAGATGAACCATCAAACAAGAAAAGTATCAATACAGGATTAAGATTGAATCCTACAACACCAACTCCGACGCTCGTCGGATGTGGCAGTGCTTGAAAACTTTTACGGACTACAAAGGGAAACCCAGACGTGAGCTGCCCAATAACACGAGCCTATCAGATGAGCTAAATGCCTTTTATGCTCGCTTCGAGGCAAGCAACACGGAAGCATGTATGAGAGCACCAGCTGTTCTGGATGACTGTGTGATAACGCTCTCGGTAGCCGAAGTGAGCAAGACCTTTAAACAGGTCATCATTCACAAAGCCGCGGGGCTAGACTGATTACCAGGACTTGTCATCAAAGCATGCGCAGACCAACTGGCAAGTAACTTCACTGACATTTTCAACCTCACCCAAGTCATAGACTGTTTTCTCTGTTACCGCACGGCAAGCGGTACCGGAGCGCCAAGTCGAGGACCAAAAGGCTCCTTAACAGAGAAACTTAACTTAACTACCCCCAAGCCATAAGACTGCTGAACAATTAATCAAATGGCAACCAGACTATTTACATTGACCCCCTCCATTGGTTTTGTACACCACTGCTACCTGCTGTTTGTTATAAATGCATAGTGACTTCACCTCTACCTACATGTACAAATTAAGTAACCTGTACCCCTGCACACTGACTCGGTACCAGTACCCCCTGTATATAGCCCCGTTATTGTTATTTTATTGTTACTTTTTATAATTTTTTACTTTACTGTTGGTTAAGGGCCTGTAAGTAACCATTTCAAGGTAAGGTCTACACTTGTTGTATTTGGCGCATGTGACAAATAACGTTTGATTTGATTTGATTTAAAGGCCGTGTCTGCGAATACAGAGTTTTTGACACCGCCCCGCCCATCAGGAAATCTCTTTCTCAAAGTTATCTTTTTACTCACCCTCTTCTGAAACATGATGATGTAGCCTATGTCTCTGCCTCATATTTCTGAACGGCTGAAATTAAAACCCTGCTGCGATTTGAATGAACATTCAAGGCCATTTTGAAGGCTACAACTTTCTCTATCTGTTGTAATGGATATTGCAGTTGCACAAGGAGGATGCTGTCTCTACACATTTCATTGGATCAAAAACAATCTGCATTTTGTCTAATGATGTAGGATAATCTTTGTAGTTGCTGCTATAACATAGCCACACTAGCTAGATTTGCTAAAAAATAACACTCTAACTGCAGGGGCGGATAGGCCATCTGGCAATGCTGGCAAATACCAGATGGATGGGTGGGCTTAGGGCTGCGGTGGTCATGAAATTTTGTCAGCCGGTAACTGTCATGCAAATAACTGCCGGTCTAATGTTAATTGACCATTAATTAACATAAACACGTTTAGTATCTCCGGCTTCCACGCATAGCCTACAACCCACTGATTTTGACCTTTTTGGAACAGCTACATTTTAAAAAGTCTAACATTTAATATAGCCTACACTATCACAATAAATCCATTATTTATTTTAGGCAGGTCTAAAGAAACATTAGCATATTATATGAAAAAACTTGAACGTTTTGGTACCTACTGGAGAGATCCTTTTTGTCTACACCCATTCAGCATCGTTCACACCCTTTTAAGCTTTAGCCCGAACCTTCTCTATATATTTCAAGAATAAAGGCTGGTTTATACTACCGATGTATTCGTAAATTTAATCTGGAGTGCCAGAGTGTGCTCTGGGTGTTCGTAGCATTGTCAGAGCATTGTCAGATTGGCAGTTCGTAAATTCAGAGCGTTTTGCTCTTGGAGCGCACACTGGACACTCTGGCAGGAAAGTAGGGTTGATCCGAACGTTCTGACCTAACAACAGCGGTCAAGCACCCAAGCTAACTGGCTACCATTGGCTAGCTACTTCCAGAAACAAAGCAGAGCTGGTTAGGCTGTGTTTATGTTATCCAGAGCGTTGGTGACTGCAACTGTGCTGCTGGCAGCAATTTAATTACGTTTTTTTGGCAACGTTTAGTGACACCGGCCATATTTAATAGGTGTTGAACGTTCGTAAATGTATCAGTTATTCTGTGCCTCTAGCACACTCAGACGAGTGCGCTCTGAAATCGGAGTAAATTGCCAAAGCGAATTTACCAGCTCCGTCTATCAACAGTTGTGTCAGTGACATCAGAAACATTCTATTGAAATAGTGACTTGCATAGTCAAGTCTTTTGTTTAGACATGTACTTAGCTAGCTAGAATTCAACCATAGTCCCAACTCATAACGTTACTACCCTGCATTAATCTGCAGGTAGCTAACCAACCAGGTTCAATGTTAGCTATCTTACATTAGGCTATAACTAGCAATGCAAATGGCTCTGAGATACGAATAATATCACTACACAGATCATACATGTAACGTTGGCTAGCGAGCCAGCCAGCCAGCTAACTTTAAATTAAAATAACTTTCTGACAAAATTAGAAACTTGTAATATCTGAAAATGTAGCTAGCTAGACTCTCTTGCCGGTATACACTGATGATCGCTTCTCCCTCTCTGTCACAGATACCATGGTTGCCCTTAGTTTGAAGACATAATCCGGAGCCTTCTGTGTTCTCTTTTCGACTCCGTCTGCGTATTTGCAATCAAACTGCAGAATTTTCTCCATCTCCTTTGCTATCATACTCTAATTCCACTGATTTCAAAACTCGGTCCTCCAGAAAGTGGAGAGCAGCAGCAATAAAATAACAATAGCGAGGCTATATACAGGGGGTACCGGTACAGAGTCAATGTGCGGAGGCACCAGTTAGTCAAGGTAATATGTACATGTAGGTAGAGTTAAAGTGACTATGCACCAGGCACCAGAGCAGCTGAGTCTCGATGGTCCTATTCTGTTCAAACTCTGAATTCCAGGGCTCTCATGAAATGTTTGATTTGATTTTCGATTGCGTTTGCATTGATTTCAGAGTGATTAGAGTAATACGGCACCATAACAGCCCTAGGTGGGCTTGCCGAAATTGACACGCACAAAAATACATGTTTAATATAAAAATAAGAAAATGAAAGGGTGAAATGGCCGGCGACACAATTTCTCTGTTATACTAATCTATAATGAGTCCTTGGCTGATCATTGGGCAACGGCCAGCCCCCGTTTTCGGATAGGCTGAACTGAGTTCAAACAAACTCACATTCAAAGTCAAACATCAACAAAGAGACCTGTTTCGACTCTGTCATCAGTTAGACAGCCAATATCATGGATCGTAAAAATGGTGCCTATAAATATAGAAAGAGCACATTCTACATTGTCACATCACTCAAAATGTCCGATTTTGGGTGTCTAAAACCATGATTTTGTCAAACGGGAAAGGACATTATCCTCATGATTCCTATATTGAAAGTCTGTGCCCTGCCCCTGTGCATGTGTCACTGGGGAGTTGGTGGCGTGCACAGTGATGTGGGGTGGTGTGGATAAAATGCCAGGACCAAATTTGTAATCGCTAATTAGAATACCTGTCTGTGTCCTGCTTGTATTTGATATGCTGCCTACTGTAGATAGCTTCATGTAACTCCCCACTTGAGTTTTGCTCTGTGGCAACATAAAAACCATCTGCGAATTTGTAAAAAATATGTTGATCATAACTCCCCTCCTGAAAAACTCAAATGAAATTGTGCTTATGCTTAATAACCTACTGAAAGCATGGAATGCAGTAGTTATAACATGTCTACCATGTACTTTGTGTACAACATAAAGTTTGTAGGCTGCACCAGAGAAATGCGTTCATCGCCCATCAAGGTGGGGGAAGTGGCAGCGGAGTGAGCAGCAGCTACGTCCCAAAAAATCCCGCACATGGACAGAAATCTCTGTATCTTTAAATCAAATCAAATCAAAGTTTATTTGTCACGTGCGCCGAATACAACAGGTGCAGACCTTACAGTGAAATGCTTACTTACAGGCTCTAACCAATTGTGAAAAAATGGTATTGGGTGAACCATAGGTACTGTAAGTAAAGAAATAAAACAACAGTAAAAATACAGGCTATATACAGTAGCGAGGCTATAGAAGTGGCGAGGCTACATCCAGACACCGGTTAGTCAGGCTGATTGAGGTAGTATGTACATGTAGACATGGTTAAAGTGACTATGCATATATGATGAACAGAGAGTAGCAGTAGCGTAAAAGAGGGGTTGGCGGGTGGTGGGTGGCAGACACAATACAAATAGCCCGGTTAGCCAACGTGCGGGAGCACTGGTTGGTCGGCCCAATTGAGGTAGTATGTACATGAATGTATAGTGACTGTGCATATATGATAAACAGAGAGTAGCAGCAGCGTAAAAAGAGGGGTTGGGGGGCACACAATGCAAATAGTCCGGGTAGCCATTTGATTACCTGTTCGGGAGTCTTATGGCTTGGGGGTAAAAACTGTTGAGAAGCCTTTTTGTCCTAAACTTGGCACTCCGGTACCGCTTGCCATGCGGTAGTAGAGAGAACAGTCTATGGCTGGGGTCTTTGACAATTTTTAGGGCCTTCCTCTGACACCGCCTGGTGTAGAGGTCCTGGATGGCAAGCAGCTTTGCCCCAGTGATGTACTGGGCCGTACGCACTACCCTCTGCAGTGCCTTGCGGTCAGAGGCAGAGCAATTGCCGTACCAGGCAGCTGTAGAACTTTGAGGATCTCAGGACCCATGCCAAATCTTTTTAGTTTCCTGAGGGGGGAATAGGCTTTCTCATGCCCTCTTCACGACTGTCTTGGTGTGTTTGGACCATTCTAGTTTGTTGTTGATGTGGACACCAAGGAACTTGAAGCTCTCAATCTGCTCCACTACAGCCCTATCGATGAGAATGGGGGTGTGCTCGGGTCCTCCTTTTCCTGTAGTCCACAATCATCTCCTTAGTCTTGGTTACGTTGAGGGATAGGTTGTTATTCTGGCACCAGTCTGCCAGGTCTCTGACCTCCTCCCTATAGGCTGTCTCATCGTTGTCGGTGATTAGGCTCACCGCTGTTGTGTCGTCTGCAAACTTAATGATGGTGTTGGAGTTGTGCCTGGCCATGCAGTCGTGGGTGAACAGGGAGTAGAGGAGGAGACTGAGCACGCACCCCCGGGGAGCTCCAGTGTTGAGGATCAGCGTGGCAGATGTGTTGCTACCTACCCTCAGGAAGTCCAGGATCTATTTCCAGAGTGAGGTGTTTAGTCCCAGGATCCTTAAGTTAGTGATGAGCTTTGAGGGTACTAGGGTGTTGAACGCTGAGCTGTAGTCAATGAATAGCATTCTCACATAAGTGTTCCTTTTGTCCAGGTGGGAATGGACAGTGTGGAGTGCAATAGAGATTGTATCATCTGTGGATCTGTTGGGGAGGTATGCAAATTGGAGTGGGTCTAGGGTTTCTGGGATAATGGTGTTGATGTGAGCCATTACCAACCTTTCGAAGCACTTCATGGCTACGGACGTGAGTGCTACGGGTCTGTAGTCATTTAGGCAGGTTGCCTTTGTGTTCTTGGGCACAGGGACTATGGTAGTCTGCTTGAAACATGTTGGAATTACAGACTCAATCAGGGACATGTTGAAAATGTCAGTGAAGACACCTGCCAGTTGGTCAGCACATGCCCGGAGCACACGTCCTGGTAATCCGTCTGGCCCCGCAGCCTTGTGTATGTTGACCTGTTTAAAGGTCTTACTCACGTCGGCTACGGAGAGCGTGATCACACAGTCATCCGGAACAGCTGATGCTCTCAGGAATGCCTCAGTGTTGCTTGCCTCAACGCGAGCATAGAAGTGATTTAGCTCGTCTGGTAGGCTCGTGTCACTGGGCAGCTCGCGTCACTGGGCAGCTCGTGGCTGTGCTTCCCTTTGTAGTCTGTAATAGTTTGCAAGCCCTGCCACATAAGATGAGCGTCGGAGCCGGTGTAGTATGATTCAATCTTAGCCCTGTTTGATGGTTCGTCGCAGGGCGTAGCGGGATTTCTTGTAAGCTTCCCGCACCTTGAAAGCGGCAGCTCTACCCTTTAGCTCAATGCGAATGTTGCCTGTAATCCATGGCTTCTGGTTGGGGTATGTACGTACAGTCACTGTGGGGACGACGTCCTCGATGCGCTTATTGATGAAGCCAGAGACTGATGTGGTGTACTCCTCAATGCCATCGGAAGAATCCCGGAACATGTTCCAGTCTGTGATAGCAAAACAGTCCTGTAGTTTAGCCACAGCAAATCAGGTTTCCAGAAAATCCAGTTCGTTTTCAAACAAATTGTGCGCTTATAGACTTGTGCTTTAATGCAAAGCTTAGTACAGGTTTCCAACCAAGCAACAGACATGAATATTAAATAAAGGTGAGTACAGTGAGAGTTCATTAAAGGTGTGTGTGTGTGTGTGTGTGTGTGTGTGTGTGTGTGTGTGTGTGTGTGTGTGTGTGTGTGTGTGTGTGTGTGTGTGTGTGTGTGTGTGTGTGTGTGTGTGTGTGTGTGCGTGCGCGTGTGCGTGCGTGCGAGTCTATGCATGGTTCTGTGTCTTATACCATCTAGGTGGCATTTTATTTCCACTGTGTACATGATTAGCATCAAGGCTCAACCTTGATGTTGCGTGCGGTTCTGCCTTATAGGTAACCAGGCCAAAGGAAACATGAAGTGCGAGTCTGACTGAGGTTGACAGTCGCGCTGCAACACTTCCCATGAAAGAGTTATCTGCAGCGAACCCACTAAACCCACTGTGTTGTCGTCTCTTTCTGCGGCAAGAGGTTAATGTTTCAGTGCGTATGTGTGTCTGTGTGCTAACATCTATCTGTGTACACACACTACATGTGTGATTCCCTAAGCAAATATCTCGGGATACACACACGGAGATGATAGCGGGCCACTGATTAAAAGATTATGGAACGTCGCCAAGATGAACATTCCCCTTTCATGTTCTAATCTCTCCTCTGCTGTACCTTCAATGTTATAATCTCTCCTCCTCTGTACCTTCAATGTTATAATCTCTCCTCATCTGTACCTTCAATGTTCTAATCTCTCTTCCTCTGTACCTTCCATGTTCTAATCTCTCCTCTGCTGTACCTTCAATGTTATAATCTCTCCTCCGCTGTACCTTCAATGTTATAATCTCTCCTCATCTGTACCTTCAATGTTCTAATCTCTCTTCCTCTGTACCTTCCATGTTCTAATCTCTCCTCATCTGTACCTTCAATGTTATAATCTCTCCTCCTCTGTACCTTCAATGTTATAATCTCTCCTCATCTGTACCTTCAATGTTCTAATCTCTCCTCCGCTGTACCTTCCATGTTCTAATCTCTCCTCCTCTGTACCTTCCATGTTCTAATCTCTCCTCCGCTGTACCTTCCATGTTCTAATCTCTCCTCATCTGTACCTTCAATGTTCTAATCTCTCCTTCGCTGTACCTTCAATGTTCTAATCTCTCCTCCGCTGTACCTTCCATGTTCTAATCTCTCCTCCTCTGTACCTTCCATGTTCTAATCTCTCCTCCTCTGTACCTTCCATGTTCTTATCTCTCCTCCTCTGTACCTTCCATGTTCTTATCTCTCCTCCTCTGTACCTTCCATGTTCTTATCTCTCCTCCTCTGTACCTTCCATGTTCTTATCTCTCCTCCTCTGTACCTTCCATGTTCTTATCTCTCCTCCTCTGTACCTTCCATGTTCTTATCTCTCCTCCTCTGTACCTTCCATGTTCTTATGTCTCCTCCTCTGTACCTTCCATGTTCTAATCTCTCCTCTGCTGTACCTTCCATGTTCTAATCTCTCTTCCTCTGTACCTTCCATGTTCTAATCTCTCCTCCGCTGTACCTTCAATGTTATAATCTCTCTTCCTCTGTACCTTCCATGTTCTGATCTCTCCTCCGCTGTACCTTCAATGTTATAATCTCTACTCCTCTGTACCTTCCATGTTCTAATCTCTCCTCCTCTGTACCTTCCATGTTCTAATCTCTCCTCCTCTGTACCTTCCAGGTTCTAATCTCTCCTCCTCTGTACCTTCCATGTTCTAATCTCTCCTCCTCTGTACCTTCCATGTTCTTATCTCTCCTCCTCTGTACCTTCAATGTTCTAATCTCTCCTCCTCTGTACCTTCCATGTTCTAATCTCTCCTCCTCTGTACCTTCCATGTTCTAATCTCTCCTCTGCTGTACCTTCAATGTTATAATCTCTCTTCCTCTGTACCTTCCATGTTCTGATCTCTCCTCCGCTGTACCTTCAATGTTATAATCTCTACTCCTCTGTACCTTCCATGTTCTGATCTCTCCTCCGCTGTACCTTCAATGTTATAATCTCTACTCCTCTGTACCTTCCATGTTCTAATCTCTCCTCCGCTGTACCTTCAATGTTATAATCTCTACTCCTCTGTACCTTCCATGTTCTAATCTCTCCTCCTCTGTACCTTCCATGTTCTTATCTCTCCTCCTCTGTACCTTCAATGTTCTAATCTCTCCTCCTCTGTACCTTCCATGTTCTAATCTCTCCTCTGCTGTACCTTCAATGTTATAATCTCTCCTCTGCTGTACCTTCAATGTTATAATCTCTACTCCTCTGTACCTTCTAATCTCTCCTCATCTGTACCTTCCATGTTCTGATCTCTCCTGCACTGTAACTTCCATGTTCTAATCTCTCCTCCGCTGTACCTTCCATGTTCTCCACTTCCTATTCTCGAAAATCTCCATGGTTCTCCAATAACCACCTTTATCTATATTCCCTAAACTCTCATGTACTGAGAGCACAACATACTTCAAGCTCAGTTAAGAACAAGGTGCAAAGACTGAGATGCTGCAGCAACAACATGAAAGTTACAGTTCTGAGGATCTTCAAATGGCAACACAACACATTTCTCCTTCTCTCATTTTCTTATCCCTCTGCAAGTTTCCCCCAGTCTTTTGATAAGGCAGAGCAGAACAAACTTGAACGCAGAGCTGGTAGAATAATATGTGTAATTGTCGCATACCAGATTGAGCCTCCCATAGCAGAACGCTGCAACACTGATAAACTACATTTAGGAGGTTTTAGGAATGGTATCAGGCCTGCTCGGGTATGGCATTATAGAGGATCAATCCTGATGGATTTGGAGAGGAAGTAACTATGTTGGAAATATTATAAATGTATTATTATTATATTATATATTATATAGTATATTATATTATTATATTATAAAGTTACTCAAATGAAGTAGCAGAACTTAGTCCAAATAGTATTTGTTAGGAATTTCTTGGGCCTGATTCCAAACCCATGTCTAGATAAGGAGGGACTGGAAAGATGTCTAACTGCAAGGGAGGAGTAGTCTGTAAGGGGCCTATGAGTAGGACACAGGTATAGGACACAGGTATTAGTTTAGAATTGGATCTTTGAGAGTGTGAGAAGGCGACAGGTGTATTGCAGTCCCCGGTCCCAGATAGACAGCATGGGATTGGAGTGTAGAAATGGTTAAGGAGGTAGAGAGACATGGAGAGAAAGAATGAAAGAAGAGAATGGAGAGGAAGGAGAGGAGAGAGGAGGGTATTTGTTCCTGATGGATCTTTAACTGGGACACAGTTGATACCCAGATGAAGATGGAGAGATAGAGAGATGGAAAATTGAGAGAGGGGGGAAGGAGAGAATATCCGTTCCCGTGCTCGCTTACATGGAAAGATAGAAGCGATAGTCGAAGAGGGAGAGAAGGAAGGGGAGGTAGGAGGGAGGAGAAGCAGAGGACAAGAGGAAAGGCTATCAGTTCCTGCAAACTCTTTGTTGAAGAGATATTTGAGGAGGAGAGGGGAAGGGGAGAAGGAGAGAGGGAGGGAGGGAAAGAGGGCTCTCTGTTCCTGTGGAGGATGAGTCCAGTGTTGTGTATTAGGATCACAGTCGGCCTGGCATCATCTTCCTCCCACCAGGCAGGGGCTGAGAGAGAGCGAGATTGAGAGAGAAAGAGAGAGAGATACGGACACAGAGATACAGACACAGTAGCAGAAGTGATTCTGAACTACGGAGACAGAGAGAGAGACAGTAGAATATAATTGAGAAGTGAACGAGAAAGGAGTAAGAGAGACATTAAACATAGCAGAGTTATAATAACTACAACTCACAAGCTTTTTTACATCTAGGTTAACCAGATGATGTGGAGGAGGCAGCGAACACGTGTGACTTGCAGCGTTTTTAATGGCTGCATTATCATGCCTTAATTTGTGCATTAATGTGTCCCTTTGGTACCGGGATGAAGTGTGACACACAGCTGGTACCATACTGAAAATGTTGCTGGGAGCATGTTCCAATGTTCCGCTTGTCTGCTAGGGTTCATCTCGCGTCTGGCACTTTGCCAGACAACCACCGTCCCCCCACAGTCCCATGTCTCCAATGTCACATTGCGCAAATGTTTCCCCGAAGCAGCGTTCAGAAGCGGAAAATGTGTCAAAAGCTCCCCCTGAAGCTACCTGTCTGCCACCACAACCTGCAGCCCAAGCCACATTGACAACAAGCCTCATCTTGGTGAACGTATATGTGCACGTCTGCCCTGTGAGCATCTCTAGTCTACAAACACATAGCATTTGGATAATCCCTGTTCCCTGGCCACGACGATAAGTGTGACGGAGACATCCAGGGCCGAGCGGGGAACTCACACACACACACACACACACACACACTAACACACACTGTGCTGTGCCAAGCTTTGCTGGGTGGATCAGGAAGCACTTGTAGCTGGCGCACGGCTACTCCCTGCGGGGCCGCTCCACAGACCCAGCCAGAAGCCAGACAATGGCACAGAGAACCAGAGAGAGATCACAGCACAGGATCACTGCCAGGGAGAAGGATAGAGAGAAGAAAGGAGGTGGGAAGGATGGAGGGAGTGGGGAGCTGGAGAAATAGGGGTGGGGGGAGAGCGTGGAGAGAGAAGGAGAGTGGGGGAGAAAGAGGAGAGTAAACTACAGAGTGAGTAAAAACAGAACATCATGATCCATGGCCCCTTTAGAATGAGAGGGTAGAGGAGAAAGAGGGAGAGGGAGAGCAAGGGTGGAGGAAAGAGAGCGATGGATGCGGTATCTCCTCCTCATGGCACTCTGTCAAGATCCATTGGCAAGACCTGAGCCACGAGGAAAGGCAGAGATGGAGAGAGGGAGAGACATGTGAAGAGAGGTACAGAGAGAGAATAGAAAAATGGGGATAGAGGGATGGAAATGTAATAAAAAGGAGAGGGAAGAGAGGGATATACAGTGCTGCTTGAAAGTATGTGAACCCTACAGGGCTGGTCATTATTTTTGCTATGAAATATTAAAATATTAAATATTAAAACCCCAATTTGTATTGTAAGTAAAAAATAAAAACACCAAGTAAAAAATAGAAACAAAAAATATAATATATTGTCATTAATTATTTAACAAAAGTGGTTTATTTAACAGAAACTGATTTGTGCAAAAATATGAGAACACCTTCAGTCAATAGCTTGTGGCACCTCCATTAGCAGCGATAACTTGGAGTAAACATCTCCTATAGCCAGTAATCAGTCTCTAACATCTGTTTTGAGGGATTTTTGCCCACTCCTCCTTCAGAGAAGTGAGTAAGGTTTGAGTAAGGTTTGAGGGGTGTCTGGCATGAACTGCACGCATCAGGTCCTGCCTCAATATCTCAATTGGATTTAGGTCAGGACTTTGACTTGACCAATCATAAACACAAATTTCCTTTCACCTGAGCCATTCTTTGGTAGATTTGCTTGAATGCTTTGGGTCGTTGTCTTGTTGGAAGACCCATTTTCGGTCCAGCTGTAGCTCCTTGACTGATGGCCTGACGTTCAGTTCAATAATCTCCTGGTATCCCTCAGAATTCATGGTTCCCTTAATAATGTAGAGTCGTCCAGGTCCAGAGGAGGAAAAGCAGCCCTAGATCTTGACATTCCCACCACCATGCTTGACTGTTGGGATAAGGTTATTTTGGTGGTAGGCAGTGTTGGGTTTTCACCAAACATAGTGGTGTTGACTGTGACCAAAAAGGTCAATTTTGGATTCATCGTTCCAGACAATGTACTTCCAGAAACGTTCAGGTTTGTCCAGGTGGTCTCTGGCAAAGTTAAGTTATTTTTTGACAGCAGAGGCTTCTTCCAAGCAACCCTCCCATGAATGGCATTTCAATTGAGTTTCTTCTCATTGTTGCACAGTTACCTGAGATGCAGCAAGGGAGGTCTGCAAATCTCTAAATATTTGGGTTGGCTTTTACCCAATTTATTATTGTTCTTGTGGCTCTTGGGGATATTTTGGAAGGGCGTCCACTTCTAGGCCGCGTTGCTGTCATGTTAAATGCTTTCCATTTGTAAATTATTTGCCTCACAGTGGACTGATGGAGCTCAAATCTTTTTTTAATTATTTGTCCTCTGAGATCTCCTTTCCTCTCTGCATGGTGTGCATTACATTCACCTGGATGGGTAACACCAAACTGACCAGGTTTATTATCTGAATTTATCAGAATCCCACCCAAACTCTTTCCTAACGATCTCTCCTTTGATTGGTTCATTTGGTATCATTTGGTATACCACCTGATTCTACTTACCTACTTGATTTAACCAATGCAACTTGGGGTTCACTTATTTTTGCACCTGCACTAATTCTTTTTAATTTGTTTTTTCTACTACATGCATGATTTCCTCTACACCAACATATGGTATTGGTAAATATAAACCTGTTATGTCAGATCAAAAAGACTGATTAAATGAAGATTTCATGGTAAAAACAAAAAAATCTGTAATTGCACAATTGGTTCACATACTTTCAAGCAGCACTGTAGATGTATTGGGATTTACCACACATATACACACATAGACACACATACACATACACTAAATACATTTTAGAAACACACAAAGTGAACATGAGTGAAAAACAGCTAAATAGAGGAATACCAGGTTACTGATACTGTGGCTAAGCGTTGTTGATCTTCACACAGTGTGAAGGAGTCTGGGAGAAAGGGTGGCTTCCTGATTTTCTCTTCTTCTTTCTCTATCTCCCCTTCAGCAGCTTCACACTGACACCTGCTCAATAAGATATTACTCACACATTAGTTTGGGAGGATTATTTGATAGCATTAGTCATGCCTTCTTTGTTTGGGCCACAAATGCATTATTGGATGCACACACACACACACACACACACACACACACACACACACACACACACACACACACACATGGCTCCTTTATGCCCCTTTGTAGAAAGGATGATCTGTTTCAAACCTACCCAAGACTCATTTTCTACTAGTCTGGATGTTGTATCAGTAAACTACATACACGATAGTAGCTGACAATAGAAATTGTACCACCTACAGAAGTTTAATATGTGTTTCTACTGCCCCACTGTACGGAGTCTGTCTTTTGTCAATACTTTTTTAAAGAAAAACTACAATTAACCGGCACTACTGTTTATGTTCTGGCACTATTATTCTGTGGAACAAACCAGAAGATAAACAGCATATTAAAGATGATAACAGTGAACGACGCATTCAGCATCGTTCACACCCTCTTAAGCTTTAGACCCACCCATCTCTAACGATTCACATGTGAGGCCATGTGGTTAACACAAGCTTGCACCTGATACAGAAGGTGTAAATGTGACCAGTTTGGGGAAACTAGGCATACCCCCTTATCCACATCAACGGTACTGCAGTAGGGGAAGGTAGAAAGCTTCAAGTTCCTTGGCGTACACATCACTGACAAACTGAAATGGACAACCCAAACAGACAGTGTGGTGAAGAAGGCGCAACAGAGCCTCTTCAACCTCAGGAGGCTGAAGAAATTTGGCTTGGCACCCAAAACCCTCACAAAGACCCTTTACAGATGCACAATTGAGTGCATCCTCTTGGGCTGTATCACCGCCTGGTACGGCAACTACACCGAACTCAAACTCGATGCTCTCCAGAGGGTGGTGCGGTATGCCCAACGCAAATCCTGGGGGCAAACTACCTGCCCTCCAGGACACCGACATGTCACAAGAAAGCCAAAAAGATGTCACAGGAAGGCCAAACAGATCATTAAGTACATCAACCACCCGAGCCACTGCCTGTTCACCCCGCTATTATCCAGAAGGCGAGGTCAGTACAGGTGCATCAAAGCTGGGACCGAGAGACTGAAATACAGCTTCTATCAGAAGGCCATCAGACTGTTAAACAGCCATCACTAGCACATTAGAGGCTGCTGCCTATAGACACAGACTAGAAATCACTGGCCACTTTAAGAAATGGAACACTTGTCACTTTGATAATGTTTACATATCTTGCATTACGCATCTCATATGGAAACTGTATTCTATATTATTCTACTGTATATTAGTCCATGCCGCTCTCACATCACTTGTCCATATATGTAAATATTTTTAATTCCATTCCTCTCTTAGATTTGTGTGTATTGGGTATATGTTGTGAAATTGTGAGATATTACTTGTTAGATAGTACTGCACTGTCAGAGCTAAACTCAGCAAAAAAAGAAACGTCCCCTTTTCAGGACCCTGTCTTTCAAAGATAATTCGTAAAAATCCAAATAACTTCACAGATCTTCATTGTAAAGGGTTTAAACACTGTTTCCCATGCTTGTTCAATGAACCATAAACAATTAATGAACAATGAACATCAATTAAACATGCACCTGTGGAATTCGCGTTTATCGTTGAAAGAATGAGCGTTACACCAAGTCCTGTACTCTGGAGTGGGATCGATTTGGAGGTGGAGGGTCCGTCATGGTCTGTGGTGGTGTGCCACTGCATCATCAGACTGAGCTTGCTGTCATTGCAGGCAATCTCAACGCTGTGCGTTAGAGGGAAGACATCCTCCTCCCTCATGTGGTACGCTTCCTGCAGGCTCATCCTGACATGACCCTCCAGCATGACAATGTCACCAGCCATACTGCTCGTTCAGTGCGTGATTTCCTGCAAGACAGGGATGTCAGTGTTCTGCCATGGCCAGCGAAGAGCCCGGATCTCAATCCCATTGAGCACATATGGGACCTGTTGATCGGAGGGTGAGGGCTAGGGCCATTCCCCACAGAAATGTTCAGGAACTTGCAGGTGCCTTGGTGGAAGAGTGGGGTAACATCTCACAGCAAGAAATAACAAATCTGTTGCAGTCCACGAGGAGGAGATGCACTGCAGTACTTAATTCAGCTGGTGGCCAACCAGATACCGACTGTTCCTTTGTTCATGGACACATTATTCAATTTCTGTTAGTCACATGTCTGTGGAACTTGTTCAGTTTATGTCTTAGTTGTTAAATCTTGTTATGTTCATACAAATATTTACACATGTTAAGTTTGCTGAAAATAAACGTAGTTGACATTGAGAGGACATTTATTTTTTTGCTGAGTTTAGAAGCACAAGCATATTGCTACACCCGCAATAACATCTGCTAAACACATGTATGTGACCAATGAAATTTGATTTGATGTCCCAGGTCACTACCTCACATGAGAGCCGTAGGAACGTAAACTTTTTTTATTTATCAAAATGCTTTTTTGGGCGGAAATGCCTTCTCGATCATGTGAACTTTCATGTGCCTTAATAACAAACTGTAAATCTGTAAATATGAATAAAATTGTTAAATTACGAGCCTAGTTGGTTTAGCCACAGAAAGAGGCAGCAACCTTCCTGCTAGCCATGATTGAGATAATGAGTGGGCTGGACATGCCAAGAGATGAGTTTGGATTGGTCTGCCATATAGCACGATTCTGTCTTTTGAGCTGGTCAGTATGTATAGGTAATCCTGTCTAACGCTGCATTTATTTTTATATGCCGTGTAGTAATACTGCATAAATGTTGCTCTCCACTTTCTGGAGGACCGAGTTTTGAAATCACTGGAATTCGAGTATGATAGCTAAATAGATGGAGAAAACACCTGTCTCCAGATTACATCTTCAAACTAAGGGTAACCATGGCATCCGACAGGAGATGCGTCCCACCATGAATGATGTATACGGACGGATAAGATAGTCTAGCTAGCTACATTTTCAGATATGACATGTTTCTAATTTTGACAGAAAGTGATTTCATTTGAAGTTAAAGTGTACTAGCTAATGTTATGTGTATGATCCTATTATTTGTATCTCAGAGCCATTTGCTTGGCTAGGTATAGCCTAATGTTAGCTAGCTGACATTGAACCTGGTTGGTTAGCTTCCTGCAGATTCATGCAGGGTAGTAACGTCATGAGTTAGGATTATGGTTCATTGTTAACCTAGCTAGCTAGCTACATGTCTTAACAAAAGACTTAACTATGCAAGTAACCATTTCGGGTTTGTTCGTAAATTCAGTCTGGCCATCAACACCGATTTCAGAGCAGAATAACTGATTAATTTACGAACGCTCAACACCCATTGAATATGGCCAGTGTCATTAAATGTTGGTAAAAAAGCGCAATTAAATTGTTGCCAGCAGCACAGTTAGTCACCAACGATCTGGATAACATGAAAACAGCCTAACCAGCTCTGCTAGGGCGAGTAAAATGGTCAAAGTGGGGTGTTCTCTCATTTGTGTCTGGAAGTAGCTATTAAGCTAGCCAATGTTAGCCAGTTAGCTTGGGTGCTTGACTGCCGTTGTGAGGTCAGAACATTAGAATCAACCCTACTCATCGGCCAGAGCATCCAGTGTGCGCTCTGAATTTACAAACTGACAATCTGACAACACAGCTGCATTCACCAACGCTCTGGATAACATAACAGCCTAACCATCTCTGCTAGGGCGAGTAATGTTCAGTGAGCTGTTCTCTCATTTGTGTCTGTAAGTAGCTAGCAAGTTAGCTTAGGTGCTTGACTGCTGTTGTTAGTACAGAACACTCGGATCAAACATTAAAGAGATGGGTGGGGCTAAAGCTTAAAAGGGTGTTAACGATGGTGAGTGGGTGTAGACAAAGAAGGGCTCTCCAGTAGTAGTACCAAAACATTCAAGGCCATTTTCTCAAAAGTGAGTTTACAAGTTTATCAACTTTCAAAGCAGAATTATTTTCCCATTGTTCCTAAACTGTAGTGTATGATATACCATTTTCTAGTTCTGAGTCTCTACTTTAATCCAATATAAAAAACACAATTTCAAATTTTGCAACATAAGACCGATTTGAGCCAGTTGGTCACAAACGGTACAGTGAAGTGGTTACTTGCATAGTAGCAATATCAAAAACAGAAAGTGTCCAGATACAAATATTTTATCATTATTAGATTACGTTTACCCGACACACTTGTCTAAATTGATGGGTCATGTGAAGGAAATGCAATAACCGCCCCCCGGCCACATCTAGCTAAGTGGATGAGTCACTATTGTCTAGACATGTACACATGTTCATGAAATACAATAGATGGCCGTAATCACCTCCAGACACACCTGACTAATTTGATGGGTCATGAAATAATCCTGCCCAAAGTGGAGTCATTTGGTTAGACATGTAGCTAGCTTGGTAGTTAGATAGCTAAACAATTAACCGGCATAATCCCAGCTCATACTACTACCAATACAAACATTTTCATAGCTTTAGCTACCTGCAGATTCATACTAAAGTTAACAAAATAGGTTCAACGTTAGCTAGCTAACATTAGGCTATAACTAGCAATACACATGGATTTCTGATTCTAATAATATTACTACACAGATCATACACGTAATGTTAGTTAGTGAACCAGCAAGCTAATGTTTGCCAACTAACTTTCACTAAAAACGACTTTCTGTCAAAATTAGAACCTTATATATGAAAATCTACTCTTACCTATATACATGGATGAACACTTCACGGCAGACTGGAATCATTTAACTTTGATTGTTTTGGTTGTAGCTACATCTTGTTAGGCCAGCGTTGTGTCAAGTCACGCCGGTTCACACTGACAGTGGCGTGTGCAGAAAATAGCCATAACCTTTTCCAAAATCTGTCGATAGCGCCTGCTAACTTCAGGGCATCAATGTTGTTGAGAAAAGTAGCAAAACTTTTGTAGTTCTCGATGGCTAAAGTTATATCTTTCCAAAACGGAGCGGTATAAATGACTGTCAACACATACTGAACAGCTCACATTATAGACAGAAGAATGCTACATGGCAGACCAATCCAAACTCATCTCCCAGCATGTCCAGCCAATCCATTATCTCAGCCAATCATGGCTAGCAGGAAGGTACCTTGCTTTTTCCGTCGCTAAACCAACTGGACTCGTAATTTAACAATTGTATTCAGAATTATGGATGAAATAAAAGTTTGTTATTAAGGCACATGAAATGTCACATGTTCCAGAAGGCATTTCTGCCAAAAAAACACATTTTGATAAAAAATAAAAGTTTATATTCAAATGCCACACCTGTGAAGTAGTGACATGCAACATACACCTAGTTTCCTGAAAAGGGTCACAGATCTGCAACCACAAATGGAACCCTATTCCCTTTATAGCCCTATGGACCCTTGTTAAAAAATAATGCAATAGATATGGAATAGGGTGCAATTTGTAACGCAATCTAAAACTTAAGTAGAGAAATTTGACTAAACAGAGCGGCTAACCACATAGTCTTCTGGCCTAGTCAGCGTTCACATGCAGTTCTAAAACATCTTACAGTCGTGGCCAAAAGTTTTGAGAATGACACAAATATTAATTTTCACAAAGTCTGCTGCCTCTGTGTCTTTAGATATTTTTGTCAGATGTTACTCTGGAATACTGAAGTACAATTGCAAGCATTTCATAAGTATCAAAGGCTTTTATTGACAATTACATGAAGTTGATGCAAAGAGTCATTATTTGCAGTGTTGACCCTTCTTTTTCAAGATCTCTGCAATCCGCCCTGGCATGCTGTCAATTAACTTCTGGGCCACACTGATGGCAGCCCATTCTTGCATAATCAATGCTTTGAGTTTGTGTTTTTTTTATCCACCCGCCTCTTGAGGATTGACCACAAAATCTCAAAGGGATTAAGGTCTGGGGAGTTTCCTGGCCATGAGCCCAAAATATTGATGTTTTGTTCCCCCAGCCACTTAGTTATCACTTTTGCCTTATGGCAAGGTGCTCCATCATGCTGGAAAAGGCATTGTTTATCACCAAACTGTTCCTGGATGGTTGGGAGAAGTTGCTCTTGGAGGATGTGTTGGTACCATTCTTTATTCATGGCTGTGTTCTTAGGCAAAATTGTGAGTGAGCCCACTCCCTTGGCTGAGAAGCAACCCCACACATGAATGGTCTCAGGATGCTTTACTGTTGTCATGACACAGGACTGATGGTACCGCTCATCTTGTCTTCTCCGGACAAGCTTTTTTCCGGATGCCCCAAACAATCGGAAAGGGG
Source organism: Oncorhynchus clarkii lewisi (assembly GCF_045791955.1). Lineage (NCBI taxonomy): Eukaryota > Metazoa > Chordata > Actinopteri > Salmoniformes > Salmonidae > Oncorhynchus > Oncorhynchus clarkii. Next base: position 24,165,802 of record NC_092151.1, on the reverse strand, counting down.
ATTCATCAGAGAAAATGACTTTACCCTAGTCCTCAACAGTCCAATCCCTGTACCTTTTGCCTGATGTTTTTCCTGAAGAGAAGTGGCTTCTCTGCTGCCCTTCTTGACACCAGGCCATCCTCCAAAAGTCTTCGCCTCACTGTGCGTGCAGATGCACTCACACCTGCCTGCTACCATTCTTGAGGAAGCTCTGTACTGGTGGTGCCCCAATCCCACAGCTGAATCAACTTTAGGAGATGGTCCTGGCGCTTGCTGGACTTACTTGGGCGCCCTGAAGCCTTCTTCACAACAATTGAACCGCTCTCCTTGAAGTTCTTGATGATCCGATAAATGGTTGATTTAGGTGCAATCTTACTGGCAGCGATATCCTTGCCTGTGAAGCCCTTTTTGTGCAAAGCAATGATGACGGCACGTGTTTCCTTGCAGGTAACCATGGTTGACAGAGGAAGAACAATGATTCCAAGCACCACCCTCCTTTTGAAGCTTCCAGTCTGTTATTCGATCTCAATCAGCATTACAGAGTGATCTCCAGCCTTGTCCTCTTCAACACTCACACCTGTGTTAATGAGAGAATCACTGACATGATGTCAGCTGGTCCTTTTGTGGCAGGGCTGAAATGCAGTGGAAATGTTTTTTGGGGATTCTGTTCATTTGCGTGGCAAAGAGGGAATTCATCTGATCACTCTTCATAACATTCTGGGGTATATGCAAATTACCATCATACCAACTGAGGCAGCAGACTTTGTGAAAATTAATATTTGTGTCATTCTCAAAACTTTTGGCCATAACTGTACATTGCGGTCTTCATAGTGATTAGAGATTAAGCACTTCCCCCAATGGAGAGGGAGTCATTATGATTTTAAAGATTGCTGAATGAAATCCCCCTATTTAATGGTCTTATTGTATTTAAACTGTAATCAAAATCCATTAACTAAGTCGCTTGTCAGAAAGTACTTAAACCCGTGATTACATGATCACTGGCATCCATATGAAGCTTTTAGACAGACAGGCACAGGTAGGACCTAAGAGGGGGCTCAAACTGAAATCTCTGACATTGTACGAGTATGACAAGACTAGCTGATGCCAAGTGCACTTGAAAAGTCTCTATAAGAAATGATCTACCTACTATTTGAATGTTGATCGATTACTTGAAAACAGTAATTTTTCTGGTGATGCTCCCCTAGGTTATTCTGCTTAAATTATGATAGCGGTGCACAACTCAGGCCCTTAGGTTCAACAGTCCTGTTGGATTTTGTCTCTCCCTGGTACTTCTGAATGGCTGTATTGTGGACACACCTAGTTAGCTAGGTACAAATCAGTGTCAGAAAAATGTATCTGCAGGATTGCAGCCCTCGCTGGACTAGAGCTGTGGACCCCTCTCTTATGACCTCCATATTTCTGTTTAGCTGTCTCAGTTAATATCTCTCCAAACACATCTCTATCAAACAGGTATGACCTTCAACTGACTGCATGGCTGTCAGTCTGGTTTCAGACAGACACCCTTCAAATCACATCACATTATTGGTTTCCATTTTGTCTTGATCCACACTGTGGTCCTGTTTGTCTGCTGTGCAATGCATGCTGGGAGCGGCCCGCAGAGAGGACTCTTTGAGCCGAGAACACACATGTGCAGACACACACTCACACACGCACATACACACACACTGAGGAGAGAACACACTACCATCAGAATGTCTGCATAATTGACTGTTCATACCCCACGATGGGCCGGTTTGGAACCATCTGTGAAATTGGGCTTACATAGCAGGCAGGGAGAATAGAGATATCAGAGACAGAGCTGCTTTCCCCTTTGGAGAGCTGCCCTGAAATAGCTTTGAAGACTGTGCTTTCTAAGATAACCAGCAGAGCTTCCTTATTACGCATTAATAGTCTAATACAGTCTCACATAGTTTTGTGTAGGCCTACAGTCTGTTGCTGTTGGACAGTAAGCCTTTAATGTTCCTGTTAGTTGAATTCAGTACAAAAAATAAATCAATTAATTACCAACCATATCCCTAACATTCATGATTATGGATTGAATCACAGCTTGAGAAATGCATAGAGAAATTGAGGTTTGAAGTGAATTATACACACAGATATAAAAACAAGGTGTGTGTGTACCTCAAGCTAAGATTGAGTCTTTTCAATACCAGGATCCAGCTGACAAATTGCAACACACCTTTTTGTGGAAAAAGGAGGATAATGTATTTCTCAAAGAACAATTTTTACCCCCTCTCTATTTATACCTGTGTTCTCTGTTTGTCTGTTGCCAGTTCGTCTTGTTTGTTCATGTCTCAGCTCCTGCTTTTTCCAGTCTCTCTTTTCTCGCCCTCCTGGTTTTGACCCTTGCCTGACCCTGACCCTGAGCCTGCCTGCGACCTGTGCCTTTGCCCCCCTCTGGATTACTGACCTCTGCCTTACCCTGACCCTGAGCCTGCCTGCCGCCCGCTATCGTTGCCCCACCTCTGTTTTTTTTTTACCCCTGCCTACCTATTGCCTGTCCCTGTTGGAATATTAAACAATTGTTTATTCGACGTGGTCTGTATCTGGGTCTTACCTTCATACTTGATAGTATTTATAATGCCCTTTTAATATCAGCTGATGTCACAAAGTGCTATACAGAAACCCAGCCTAAAACCCCAAACAGCAAGCAATGCAGATGTAGAAGCACTGTGGCTAGGAAAAACTCCCTAGAAAGGCAGAAACCTAGGAATAAACCTAGAGAGAAACCCGGCTCTGAGGGGTGGCCAGTCCTCTTTTGGCTGTGCCGGGTGGAGATTATAACAGTACACCGCCAAGATGTTCAAATGTTCATAGATGACCATCAGGGTTAAATAATAATAATCAGAGTGGTTGAAAGGGTGCAACAGGTCAGCACCTGTCAGTTGGATTTTCATAGCTGGGCATTCAAAGTTCGAGACAGCAGGTGCGGTAGAGAGAAAGAGTCGAAAACAGCAGGTCCGGGACAAGGTAGCACGTCTGGTGAAGTGGTCGGGTTCCTTAGCCGCAGGCAGAACAGTTGAAACTGGAGTAGCAACATGACCAGGTGGACTGGGGACAGCAAGGAGTCATCAGGCCAGGTAGTCCTGAGGCAATGGTCCTAGGGCTCAGGTCCTCTGGGAGGGGAGGGAGAGAGGGAGAATTAGAGGGAGTACTGTGCCTTGCAAATGCCTTGCAAATGTACACCCCCTTGGTGTTTTTCCTATTTAATTGAAATAGATTTGGATTTGGATTTCATGTAATGGACAAAATAGTCAAAATTGGTGAAGTGAAATGAAAAAAATGACTTGTTTCAAAAAATCCCCCCCAAAAAAGACAGAAAAGTGGTGCGTGCATGTGTATTCACCCCCTTTGCTATGAAGCCCCTAAATAAGATCTGGTGCAACCATTTACCTTCAGAAGTCACATAATTAGTTAAATAAAGTCCACATGTGGGCAATCTAAGTGTCACATGATCTGACACATGATCTCAGTACATATACACCTGTTCTGAAAGGCCCCAGAGTCTGCAACACCACTTAGCAAGGGGCACCACCAAGCAAGCGGCACTATGAAGACCAAGGAGCTCTCCAGGGTTGGGTTATAAAAAAGTATCAGAAACTTTGAGCATCCCACGGAGCACCATTAAAGCCATTATTAAAAATGGAAAGAATATGGTACCACAACAAACCGGCCAAGAGAAGGCCGCCCACCAAAACTCACGGACCAGGCATGGAGGGCATTAATCAGAGAGGCAACAAAGAGACCAAAGATAACCCTGAAGGAGCTGCAATACTCCACAGCAGAGATTGGAATATTTATCCATTGGACCACTTTAAGCCGTGCACTCCACAGAGCTGGGTTTTACGGAAAAGTGTCCAGAAAAAAATCATTGCATAAAGAAAAAATAAGCAAACATGTTTGGTGTTCGCCAAAAGGCATGTGGGAGACTCCCCAAACATATAGAAGAAGGTACTCTGGTCAGACCCAACATCTCTAATCACCCCAAGAACACTATCCCCACAGTGAAGCATGGTGGTGGCAGCATCATGCTGTGGGGATGTTTTACATCGGCAGGGGCTGGGAAACTGGTCAGAATTGAAGGAATGATGGATGGCCCTAAATACAGGGAAATTCTTGAGGGAAACCTGTTTCAGTCTTCCAGAGATTTGAGACTGGGACGGAGGTTCACCTTCCAGCAGGACAATGACCCTAAGCATACTGCTAAAGCAACATTTGAGTGGTTTAAGGGGAAACATTTAAATGTCTTGGAATGGCCTAGTCAAAGCCCAGACCTCAATCCAATTGAGAATCTGTGGTATGACTTAAAGATTGCTGTACACCAGCGGAACCCATCCAACTTGAAGGAACTGGAGCAGTTTTGCCTTGAAGAATGGGAAAAAATCCCAGTGGCTAGATGTGTCAAGCTTATAGAGACATATCCCATGAGACTTGCAGCTGTAATTGCTGCAAAAGGTGGCTCTACAAAGTATTGTCTTTGGGGGGGTGAATAGTTATGCACGCTCAAATGTTCAATTCTTTTTGTCTTATTTCTTCTTTGTTTCACTATAGAAAATATTTTGCATCTTCAAAGTGGTAGGCATGTTGTGTAAATCAAATGATACAACCCCCCCAAAATATATTTTAATTCCAGGATGTAAGGCAACAAAATAGGAAAAATGCCAAGGAGGGTGAATACTTTCGCACAGGACATACATAAATTCACAGGACACCGGATAAAACAGGAGAATAACCTAGATATAACAGACTGACCCTAGCTCCCCGACACAAACTATTGCAGCATAGATACAGGAGGCTGAGACTGTGGCCCCGTCCGATGATACCACCGGACAGGGCCAACCAGGCAGTATATAATCCCACCCACTTTGCCAAAGCACAGCCCCCACACCACTAGAGGGATATCCACAAACCACCAATTTACTACCCTGAGACAAGACTGAGTATAGCCCACGAAGATCTCCTCTTCGGCACGATCCCGAGAGGGCGCCAACACGGACAGGAAAATCACGTCAGTGACTCAATCCAGTGACGCACCCCTCCTAGGGACGGCATGGAAGAGCACCAGTAAGCCAGTGACATTGGAGACAACATGGGCCAGCATCCTTGTGGAACACTTTCGACACCTTGTACAGTCCATACACCGACGAATTGAGGCTGATCTCAGGGCAAAAGGGGGGGTGGGTGGAACTCAATATTAGGTAGGTGTTCCTAATGTTTGGTATACAAAGTGTACCATTTAGTCTCACTTTGGGTTGATAATTTGTATAAATGGATTAAGGCATTAGCAGAACTGAGTGAGTTTAAGAGGATCAATAACGATCCCTATCACAATGGCATCATCCTGCATCATTTGTCCTCCAGTTGCCGCACTAAAGTAGATTATCTGACTGATAGTCAAAATTATGATAATGAAGTTCTTTATATAGATTTGTCAGGCTTCAGATGTCAATCTGATGACAGTGTATGGGTGGAAATGAAACAGTAATCGGAGTAATCTGACAGACACTCCACTCTCTGTTGACCTCTTCATCTATTTGGGACTGATAATCTCTTATCGCCTGGATATTTAATCTCCCGTGTTTTCCATCTCGCCAAGTCTCATGATTACGTCATGTGACACTCTGTTTTGATCATTTTAGCTATACATTTCTTATAATCTGAGTGATAATTTGGATTATAATATGGATGATGTCATCTCTGATGATCATCTGTGATGGGCTCCTGAGTGGCGCAGCGGTATAAGGCACTGCATCTCAGTGCTTGAGGCGTCACTACAGACACCCTGTTTCAAATCCAGGCTGTATCACAACCAGCCGTGATTGGGAGTCCCATAGGGCGGTGCACACCGTCGTCTGGGTTTGGCTGGTGTAGGCTGTCATTATAAATAAGAATTTGTTCTTAACTGACATGCCTAGTTAAATAAAGGTTAAATAAATAAATAAAATAAAATGGTAATCTGGGATTATAATCTGTGTGTCCCTGCAGGGTTGAAGATCCGGGAGGTGATGATCAACGTGTCTCGTCAGCAGGTGGAGGATTTCCACGGCCCCGAGGACTACTGGTGTCTGTGTGTGGCCTGGAGCCACCTGGGCACCTCCAAGAGCCGCAAGGCCACCGTACGAATCGCCTGTGAGTAGCAGAACCATACCAGCAGAGAGAGAGGGAGAGAGAGAAAGAGAGAGGGGGGGGTAGTGAGTCAGGGAAGATTAGTAGATGAGAGAGATAGAGAGTGAGTAGGGGAATGACTGATTGAAAGAGAAAGAGAGAGGAAGTAAGCGGATGGAAATATATATATTTGGAGTCAAAGAAACATAAAATGAATCCTATTGCCTAAAAGAGAGTGCTGTTTGATTTAATCCCAGAAACTCTGATGAATTGAATCCTGTCTTCGTTTGTCCCTCCCCTCTCCCTCTCCCAGACCTGAGGAAGAACTTTGAGCAGGACCCCCAGGGGAGGGAGGTGCCCATTAAAGGCATGATTGTGCTGCACTGCCGTCCACCAGAGGGAGTGCCTGTCGCTGAGGTAAGGCCTGCATGTTTCAACTCACAGTATACACCGATTTTCATAATAATTTGCTTATGACAAGTCGTATAATGCACTATAACAGCCTCAAGTTGTTTTCTTGCCCACAATAATTAATCGGTTACAGTTATTTGTTCAAAGTATGATTACTACTACAGTTTCCAAGATATCTACATTTCTCTTTAGAGTTAAGAGTGGCAGATTCTCCCCAGTGGAACTGCTTCCACTACAAGCCCCATTCCCTTCAGCATCTGAGTGACTGGCTTTTGTTATGTGTGTTTACCCCCGAGTGGAGATGTAGAGATGGTGATATAGGCTTGTTGTATACTTGAGGCAATACGTATCTCCTTGCGTCCACACGTTATAAAGTGGAGGTTGAAAAGTTATGACTTACTTAGGTGCCATGGATATATTCTCTGTGTTGGTGCTCCTCTCTGGTCTCATGTCACTTTCATCTTCAGGGTGAATAAGGAAGTAGGTTTTCACTGGCTGGTTTACTTTCAGTGGTATGAGAGGTGTGTGTGTGTGCGTGTGCGTGTGCGTGAGGGTATATTTGTGTACATGTGTGTGTGTGTGCAAGTGGTTTTGTGTGTCATAGTGTTTCTGAGTGTCCTTTCTGTCAGAGAGAGTGTATGTCGAACCGTGTGTCTTATACATATGGATGTGTATTGCATTGCCTTGGATTGGAGTGTGTGTGTGTATGTGTGTGTGTGGTGCTTGTGTGTGTTTGCACCTGTGTGTGTGTGTGCTTACGCCTGTGTGTCTATGTAATGAATGATTCAACCCACACAAATGGTCCTGAGCTGTAGTGCTGGTCACCCTCCATGCATTGTGGTCATCAAGTAGGCAAGTCCTCATGCATTTATGAATGTGACTCCAGCTATGGAAGAGATTGGTTAAATAATACGTAGTAGAAATTCATCTGTTTCTCCAACATGGCTCTCATGCAAGAAAATCCTCATGTCTGCAGACGGAAAGCAACCCTATGAACATCTCCATGTGAATCTGGGGCATTAGTATCACTTAACTCCCTCTCTAACCGAATGTCATGTCATGGACTTTACCACCCCCTGTTGAGAATGTAGCTCTGAAGACATTTTGGCTCAGAGGGAGGTTCAGAAACTGTTTAGAGTTGAAACAAATGAGGCCGTGGATGCAATCTGATTAGCCGAACTACTGTGTGTGTTTGGCTGTCGAGACTTTGTTTACTTTGGTCATGCTGTTCATTTGAATGCTGTTTCACATTTTGCTGCAATTTGCATAGTACTGTGAGTTCATGTAAACACATTATTGCTACTGAGCTAATACAAGCACTGCACATTTGAATCAACATTTAATAACTTGCCAACAGTTCACCCTCATTTATCTATGCATAAGTAATAGGTGTGATTTTCCAATACATAAAAAGCAACGCACTACAAATCATCATAGCATCCTCACATGCCACATCTCTCCGAGCAAGCACATTTGGTTCCCTGGATGTTGTGGTTTTTGGTTTCACATTGGTTGCGGGAACAAAGCCAAACAAATTGATTTTTTTTAAAAAATGTTCTGAGAACAGAAGTGAACATTTCACCTGAACATTTTAGAACAAAAATTATAGGTCATTTGGAGGTTTTAGAATAACTTCCTTAAAACTTCAACTGAATGTTTCAAAATACTTTTAATAACATGGCTAGCTTATTTTGGATTAACTTTTTAACTGAAAGCACAGCTAGGACACATAGAAGTTAATTTCCTTTTTTTTTTATTGGGAAACGGCATCAGTGAGATTTGAACCTATAATATATCCATGGAATTAGTCCACTGCACCACCAGGATGGAGCTAGCTAGCATACCATGTTTTTTTACGCATACAAAGCTGTTAATTTTAGTCTATTCAAACAGACCCCTGTCGTGACGTTGTATTAGTTAATGTGACGACTGTTGCTCATCTAATGATTAAAGGTTTCTAATTGCGTGATTATATGAATCAAGCAATTATTAACTCATTAACCTGGGGCACCATGGGAAAATGAGTTTTTATTGAGTTTCTATTTCCCAAATTAATTAATTTGAAGAATATCAGAATATCGATTTTACAACCGTCGGTCGCTGATTAATCCGTTTCCTCTACAACCTCATTCTGAACGTCGCATAATCCAGGAATCTGCACGGACCAGGGTCCCACCAATGAGTTCGTACCACACCAATCTTAGTTGATTATTTATTTACTGGAAAGCTAAAATGATGATAAAAGATACACAGTCTAGGCTATTGATTAGAATGGGCAAACACACTATGGCGCATGTTACCCAAAATGAGGATTTAAACGAGAGAGAAAAAGAGAAAGTACACAACAGAAATATACATTTGGGTGCATTTGTCAGCTATGCTTATTTTAACCCTAGCTTTGCCCCGAACTGCCGCTCTTATGGGTCAGAATATAATGATGTAAATACGTGTGGGAGGTCACAGATGGGAAGCTCCGCGTGGGTCGTTTAGGCTTCTCAATGACACACTTCTCCAGCGCAACTCTCTTGTTGTCCTCACGATGTCAGTGTCCTTTTGACTTAGTGGTCTGATTCCTCGCCCTTGCTCTGGAAGGGGTCTTCTAAAGACAGACAGCTCTGTAGCTCAGAGCTCACAGCGTAGGAATGAAACAGTGTAGATACCACGATTCGATGGAGAGTGGAGGCTAGGTGGTCCGGCTTGAATTCACCTGCTTAGACACAGCTACTCATCAGTACCATGGGTAGAAAAAATATTTCTTTGTCTTCAACCTTGTGTTGAGTTTAGGGTTCGTTGACTTTTTAGACCTTGGCAGCAGCTCGGTTACTCATGTTAATGTTAATTCTTAACTCACATCTCTTATACCCTCGGGTCAGAAGTGGGTGTAACCGCCTTTAGGGCAATTCTCTGGGCGTACCAAGTTAAGAGGCTAGGTCTAGATTTTACTCAAATCCAATTTTAGACAACTAACTTCACATTTCATCTTTACCAAAACATTCTCTTTGATTTGGATATTTTCCACACAACGTACAATGTATAAACATCAAGCATATACTGGGAAGACTCTTAAAGTTACAATGTTATAATAACATTGTAACTAATAACGTAATAACGTAATCTATTAACCTTTAACTTCTTGCGTCGAGCAATCCCGTATCCGGGAGCGTAATCATAGCCTCAAGCTCATTACCATAACGCAAAGTTAACTATTCATGAAAATCGCAAATGAAATGAAAGAAATATATTCACTCACAAGCTTAGCCTTTTGTTAACAACACTGTCATCTCAGATTTTCAAAATATGCTTTTCAACCATAGCTACACAAGCATTTGTGTAAGAGTATTGATAGCTAGCATAGCATTAAGCCTAGCATTCAGCAGGCAACATTTTCACAAAAACAAGAAAAGCATTCAAATAAAATAATTTACCTTTGAAGAACTTCGGATGTTTTCAATGAGGAGACTCTCAGTTAGATAGCAAATGTTCATTTTTTCAAAAAATATTATTTGTGTAGGAGAAATCGCTCCATTTTGTTCATCACGTTTGGCTAAGAAAAAACCCCAGAAAATTCAGTCATTACAACGCCAAACTTTTTTCCAAATGAACTCCATAATATCGACAGAAACATGGCAAACGTTATTTAGAATCAATCCTCAAGGTGTTTTTCACATATCTATTCGATGATAAATCATTCGTGGCAGTTGGGTTTCTCCTCGGAAGCATATGGAAAAATACACGCAGCTGGAGATTACGCAATAATTGTGACGGAGGACACCAAGCGAGCACCTGGTAGATGTAGTGTAAAATGGTCAATCTCCCAATGATATGCCTACAAATACGTCACAATGCTGCAGACACCTTGGGGAAACGACAGAAAGTGTAAGCTCATTCCTGGCGCACAGCCATATAAGGAGACATTGGAACATAGCGCCTTCAAAATCTGGGTCACTTCCTGTTTTAAATTTCATCTTGGTTTCGCCTGTAGCATCAGTTCTGTGACACTCACAGATAATATCTTTGCAGTTTTGGAAACGTCAGAGTGTTTTCTTTCCAAAGCTGTCAATTATATGCATAGTCAAGCATCTTTTCGTGACAAAATATCTTGTTTAAAACGGGAACGTTTTTTTATCCAAAATTTAAAAGAGCGCCCCCTATATCCAAGAAGTTAATAACAAAACAAAAATGACATACATTTTCATATTCCATCTATCGTCATGACCACCATTGTGGCTGACGGAAACCATTGTTCCAAAGTCCCTTTATTGCATGTATAATGTTCTGAGGCTGGTTCTCCATAGTGAGAGGACAAAGGAATTTTGTCTGTGGCCTGAGATTTACCATGGGCGTGAGGGGTCATAAAATCCCCACATCTTCAGACCCCTAGATCTCTCCTCCTCTGTTGGGGGTGAGAGATAATCTGTAGGGTTGTGGTCTCCTGTAACCTGACCTGATCAGGACAGTCATGACACACCATTTCAAAGGAAACAAGCACTCATTAAGATCAGGTACGGCCAATTAGTGGGCACGGCCAACACACCTGAACACACCAAAATAGAGGAAAGAGAGAGTTTTGTAGATGCTCAGAATGGAATGTATATGTTTTAAAATAATGTTCTTAGAACATTCTCTGAGCCATTGCCACCTCTCCCGAGTGGCGCAGTGGTCTGAGGCACTGCATCTCAGTGCTAGAGGCTTCAATACAGACCCTGGTTCGATTCCAGGCTGTTTCACAGCTGGCCGTGATTGGCAGACACATAGGGCAGCGCAAAATTGGCCCAGCATCGTCCGGGTTAAGGTTTGGCTGGGGTAGGCTGTCATTGTAAATAAGAATTTTCTTCACGTTCTGAGAACAGAATGTATGTTTTTAAATACAATTCTTACCACTTTTTCTGAAAGTTACTAAAGTTTTCTTGTGTTTTTATGGAAAGTTTTCTTAACAATTTGAGAATATGACTTAAAATAGAACCATAAGGAAACCTGTAGTAAGCGTTATGCTTGGAACAATTTGAGAACATGACTTTAAATAGAACCATGAGGAAACCTGTAGGAAACATGCTGAAGTACTGAGAATCCAAAAGAAGAACATTGTTTCTTGACGTTCTCTGAACTTTGAGAACATTCCCAATGTCAAACCAGTCGGAGAACGTTCCTAGAACATTACCAAAGTTGAAATGAAGTGTAACCATGTTTGAACTTTTATGAACCGTTCTGTTAAAGTAATGAAATACCAAGAAAATCTATTTTTTGTCAAGTTCCTTAAATGTGCCGAGAATGTTCCAAAACCAAGCAACTGTCCTGCACCATTCCCAGAAGGTTGTTGGAAGGTTGTATGCAAAATAACCATAGGACAACCATGCTCTCACCAAGATCTAAGAAACATATGGTTCTCAGAACGTTATGTGCTAGCTGGGTTGTTTCTTTAGTCCATTCCCTCAAAGGAAATACCAACTGAGGGAGACGCCAGAGTCGAGTGGCTCCACTGTTTATTTTTTTAACCATCAGAGAGTGGGCTATGTGAACTGGGCTGCTGTGTGCATGTTTCCATGCCAGTGAACAGCAGACAATGTCACTCCATCTGGCTCAGTAGGAATGAAGCCAAAATGGCATCCGGATAAAGGTCCGTGGCTGCTTGTGTCCCAGAGTACAGCAGGTGGGGTCTGCGACTGGAGCTGACACATCTGAACTAGATCCTAGATGGCTCAATCTACAGTGCCTTCGGAAAGTATTTGACGTTTTCCATATTTTGTTACGTTACACCCGTATTCCAAAATGTATTAAATACTTTTTTTCCTTAGCAATTTACACGCAATACCCCAAAATGACAAAGCAAAAACTTTTTTATTTATTTTAGTATTCAGACCCGTTGCTGTAAGACTCGAAATGTAGCTCAGGTGCATCCTGTTTCCATTGAACATCCTTGAGGTGTTTCTACAACTTGATTGGAGTCCACCTGTGGTTAATTCAATTGATTGGACATGATATTGAAAGGCACACACTTGTCTATATAAGGTCCCACAGTTGACAGTGCATGTGTCGAGGCACAGATCTGGGGAAGGGTACCAAAACATTTCTGCAGCATTGAAGGTCTCCAAGAACACAATGGCCTCCATTATTCTTAAATTGAAGAAGTTTGGAACCACCAACACTCTTCCTAGAGCTAGAAGCCCGGCCAAACTGAGCAATCGGGAATTGGTCAGGGAGGTGACCAAGAACCTGATGGTCACTCTGACAGAGTTCCTCTGTGGAGATGGGAGAACCTTCCAGACGGACAACCATCTCTGCAGCACTCCACCAATCAGGCCTTTATGGTAGAGTGGCCAGACGGAAGCCAATCCTCAGTAAAAGGCACGTGACAGCCCGCTTGGAGTTTGCCAAAAGGCACCTAAAGACTCTCACACCATGAGAAACAAGATTCTCTGGTCTGATGAAACCAAGATTTAACTATTTGGCCTAAATGCCAAGCGTCACGCCTGGAGGAAACCTGGCACCATCCCTACGGTGAAGCATGGTGGTAGCAGCATCATGCTCTGTGGATGTTTTTCAGTGGCAGGGACTGGGAGACTAGTCACGATCGAGGCAAAGATGAATGGAGCAAGGTACAGAGAGAACCTTGATGAAAACCTGCTCTGGACCTCAGAGTGGGGTGAAGGTTCACCTTCCTACAGGACAACCACCCTAAGCACACAGCCAAGACAACGCAGGAGTGGCTTCGGGACAAGTCTCTGCATGTCCTTGACTGGCCCAGCCAGAGCCCGGACTTGAACCCGATCGAACATCTCTGGAGAGACCTGAAAATCGCCATGCAGTGACGCTCCCCATCCAACCTGACAGAGTTTGAGAGGATCTGCAGAGAAGAATGGGAGAAACTCCACAAATACAGGTGTGCCAAGCTTGTCGCGTCATACCCAAGAAGACTCGCTGCTAAAGGTGCTTCAACAAATTACTGAGTAAAGGGTCTGAATACATATGTAAATGTGATATTTCTATTTAAAAAATATAGAAATGTACAAACATTTCTACAAATCAATTTTTGCTTTGTCATTATGGGGTATTGTGTGTAGATTGATGAGGGGGGGGAAACTATTGAATCCATTTAAGAATAACATGCTGTCCACACCACTCGCGTTACGTGCGTGAGCGTTGCAAAATAAATGTACACATAAATGTTATTCAATCATTGCATCCAAACTGCTCACGTGCGTCAACGAGCGTCTGCGTAGCCAGGCACAAAAACAGCACTTGGTTCTATTTGTGATGCTTGATGTGCTGCAGGTCCCACCTCTCCCATCTCCTCATTAGTTTTTAGGAGCATATGGGTGATTGAAAGATTAACTGAGGTCAATACTCCAGTCCAGTTGGTGGTATTAATGCACCTTAAAGTTGGTTGCCAACCGCCATATGAAGTCCAAAAAAGAAGAAGAAGCTTGAAGGAGGAGAGATTACTAGAAACTAACTCGGTTTACCCTTTTATCTGTGGATTAATTGTCAGAGTAGAGGAACTTGTACATTTCATGTAAAATAACAACCCAATGTTTATATCCCAGGACAAATTAGCTAGCAACAGCAAGCTAGCTAGCTAAATTGCCATGAATGTTTAATGCTTTCCAACCTGTCCCCAAATTAATATAGTTGATTCAGGGCTTGTTTTGATATTTCAACCTGCATGTCCTATCGCATCTGGTGTGGATGGACAAAATCAACATGCGAGCGATGGCGCACGCGGATGTAACAGAATGTGGAAAAAGTCAAGGGGTCTGAATACACCATGCTGTTCTGTGGCAAAGTGAAAAGCACGTAGCTAAAGCTACAATGGGTTCCTACTGTATTAGAGCCTGGATGATTCCTTTCTTCACCTGGTTGCATGATAGATCCGGGAGAAAATAAAATACTTTTGTCATGTTTAAGTCGTTTTAATGAGAACGATTAAAGGGAACTCGTGTTGCAAATGTAACGCAACAAGAAGTGAAGGATCATCTACGGTGAATTATGAAAGTAGCATAATGAAAACACAATTAGAGTATGAGCCGCAATGAAAGGCCCATATTAACTGTCAAGAAGACGATCACACAGATTACTCAGTGCAATAAAGGAAGAAACTTTGGAGAGGTGGAGAGAAGAAAATACTTTTCAATAACTTAGATTATTTTATTTTTGATTCACAATCATTAGGCTTGGTAGTAAGCGCCCAATCATCCCCCACCAAATTGTAATGAGTCATTAATCAGGTCGGCTGATCCAAAGTCATTTGAAGTGCTTAAAATGTAATTATTCACTGACAAACATAACATTTGGAGAGATGACAGCGAGATAAGAAACAGAGGGTTTAGCGCACTGCCACCACTGCCCCTGCCACAGAAAAATGTCGCTGTCACATTCCAAGATCTCATTTGTTTAATGTGATCTCCCTGAAAGTCATCATAGCATCGACAGGGAAAAGGCCGCACATGATTGAGGGAGGAAGGGATGGAGGGGATGTAGAGATGGAAAGGAGGGGAGTGATGGAGGAGGGGGCTTGTTAATGAAACTCAAAGTTAATCGAGTTGGATGGAAGGATACGGGGATATCGCCGCAGTGTTTGGTAATTGCCCTCTAGTTGCTTTCACTTCCACTGTAAATTAATGTAAATGTGACGGCCAGTTACTTTTTTGTTTCAATGTAATAGAGTTGTTAGTTATTACACCTAATTGGAATGACCTGATTGGCCCTTAGCTTTGTTGTTGAGACAAGGTCAGGATGTAGTAGGTACGGCTCCTTTGGCTCGTTCTCTGCAAATGAGCGACACGGGGCGCTGACGTGGGGTTAGCCACAGATGTCAACTCTCTCATCTCTGCGTCTTCAAACAGCTTCAAACCGTCACAACAAATATCAAAGCCTCCCTACAGTTCAATTGCCAATGTGGGGGTGCCAGTCACTCTGCCCCCTGCTGGCTCGCACCTGTCATAACACCAGTTGACATATCCGCACCCTGTACCATAACACCCCCGAGGACTCTGTCTGACCAGTCAAATGATAGGGGTTATCAAGACAGACTGCCGCACTATCCGTATGAGTTAGTCCAGACAGAACAGACACAACAGCAACATATTAGAGACAGAGGCCATGAAAAGTCATGTGCTATTTGTATGTGAAATCAGTTAAGCAGACAACTTTTAATTAATGTATAATGCATTTCCATTTCCTATGTTTGTTAAAAAAAATTGCCATGAGCTGAGGACATGTGCTTTACCAATTAAAATATTTTTAGCTACCGTTAGTAAAAAATATGGGGAGACAGCATCAACACAGCATCATGGGTTTGAGATTATACACACACACATGCACATATCATCTGCAATAAATCGATCACACACATCATAAACACACACATACACCTCAGAGTGGGCATGGATCAACCCAGTGCTGCTTGATGCCTTTTAATTGGAAAATAAAGTGGCAAATAACTGTAAACAAATCCATTTCCCATCCTCCCCATGCTTATCAGTCTGTCCCCGAGTCCTTACTACCGCCCCAAGCGCTCTCTCCCCCACCCCAACGGCCAGACTTAGTGACTGTCACCGCAGAATGCAAATCACTGCCCTGGTTTGCACTGCCCATTGAGAGAGAGAGACATATACTGTGAGAGGGAGAGAGAGAGATTAATCAAAGCAGAAACAACACAGAGCAATGGAAAAATGAGGGAAGAAGGGGAAGAGAACCGGATGAGCAAAAAAAGTCATCATTAGGGAGAGGAAGTGAGAATTAATACATGACTAATGAAGACAAATGGTGTGATAGTGAAAAATAAGTCTAATAAGCCTGTATTATTTGTGTGTATATATATAGTACCAGTCAAAGGTTTGGACACACCTACTCATTCAAGGGTTTTAGGCTTTATTTTTTACTATTGTCTACATTGTAGAATAATAGTGAAGACATCAAAACTATGAAATAACACATATGGGATCATGTAGTAACCGAAAAAGTGTGAAACAAATCAAAATATATTTGAGATTTGAGATTCTTCAAAGTAGCCACCCTTTGCCTTGATGACAGCGTTGCACACGCTTGGCATTCTCTCAACCAGCTTCATGAGGTTGTCACCTGGAATGCATTTCAATTAACACGTGTGTCTTGTTAAAAGTTAATTCAAGGAATTTCTTTCCTTCTTAATGTGTTTGAGCCAATCAGTTGTGTTGTGACAGGGTAGGGGTGGTATACAGAAGATAGCGATATTTGGTAAAATACCAAGTCCATATTATGGCAAGAACAGCTCAAATAAGCAAAGAGAAACGACAGTCCATCATTACTTGAAGACATGAAGGTCAGTCAGTTTGGAACATTTCAAGAACTTTGAAAGTTTCTTCAAGTGCAGTCGCAAAAACCATCAAGCGCTATGATGAAACTGGCTCTCATGAGGACCGCCACAGGAAAGGAAGACCCACCAATAAGAAGAAGAGACTTTCTTGGGCCAAGAAACACGAGCAATGGACATTAGACCAGTGGAAATCTGTCCTTTGGTCTTATGAGTCCAAATTTTACATTTTTGTTTCCAACCCCCATGTCTTTGTGAGACGCAGAGTAGGTGAAAGGATGATCTTCACATGTGTGGTTCCCACCTGTTACGGATACAGGTATCCTGTGTCTGTGTGTATCCTGTGTGTGTGTGTGTTTCTTTTCTCTCATTCTCCCCTCACAGGTGAAAATCATCACTCCCCAATCAGTCAACAATCAACCCATCAATCAGAAGACACACCTCCTCCTGTTTCCTACCCTATCACAGTTCCTTCCCCATGGTTTAAAAACCCCATCATTTGTTTGTTCATGAGCTCAATCTTTTTGTAATGCCATGTTGGTAGATCTCTGCTCTTGATAGATTTCAGTAGCTCAATCTCTTTGTAATGCCATGTTGGTAGATCTCTGTTCTATATAGATTTCAAGCTCAATCTCTTTGTAAATGCCATGTATGTAGATCTCTCTCTTTGCGTCTTAACCTCTTCTTTTGTTTGAGCACCTCCATAGCACTTTGTCATCACCTGTGAGTATTGTTTTGGTTATGGTGTTTGTTTGTTGCTGGTGGGAAAAGGGGGAAACCAAGACAAGTCGCCCATGGGCATACACTACCCGTAGGTGAACTTTGTTAAATACACTAGTTAGAACTGGGCGGACCACCCACTGTATTTTGGTTAGTTAGTTAGCTGTTGTTGAAATAGGCTAGTCTAGCTTAGGGGTGTTTTTGCATATTTGTTTATTTCCTTGGGTCCAGCTCAGCCCCTTTTCCTGCTTCCCCCCATTACCGTGTGTTTATAAATAAACCCTGAGTTTGACGGTATTATTTCAGTTGTCGTGGTTATTTCGTTCACTTTTACTTTGTCACTATTATAATTTACATGAGTTATGTTACGGGTCTCACTACCATCCCCCCTAGACTGTTGGGCCAAAAATGGATTCGTAACACCACCGTAAAGCATGGAGGAGGAGGTGTGATAGTGCTTTGCTGGTGACACTGTCTGTGATTTATTTAGAATTCAAGGTACACTTAACCAGCATGGCTACCACAGCCTTCTGCAGCGATACGCCATCCCATCTGGTTTGCACTTAGTGGGACTATCATTTGTTTTCAACAGGACAATGACTTAACACACCTCCAGGCTGTGTAAGGGTTATTTGACCAAGAAGGAGAGTAATGGAGTGCTACATCAGATGACCCGGCCTCCACAATTACCCGACCTCAACCCAATTGAGATGGTTTGGACAGCAGAGTGAAGGAAAAACCAGCCAATAAATGCTCAGCATATGTTGGAACTCCTTCAAGACTGTTGGAAAAGCATTCCAGGTGAAGCTGGTTGAGAGAATGCCAAGAGTGTGCAACGCTGTCATCAAGGCAAAGAGTGGCTACTTTGAAGAATCTCAAATCTAAAATATATTTTGATTTGTTTAACACTTTTTTGGTTACTACATGATTACAAATGTGTTATTTAATAGTTTTGATGTCTTCACTATTATTCTACAATGTAGAAAATAGTCAAAATAAAGAAAATCCTTTGAATGAGTAGGTGTGTCCAAACTTTTGACTGGTACTGAAATTAAATACTCAATTGGATATTTGAAAAAACGCAATATGGCTTCCTTTTCTGGTTTGGCAGGTTCTTAGTACTTGCCCTCTCTGTTGAGTTGACTTCATGTTGTTTGTAGCAATGCTGGAGAAAATATAGTTGGAAATGTAACATGGGGGTTGATTAGGCATTGAAGACCAGGAAAATTGTAGAGAGAAAGGAAAAGAGTGTGAGAAGGGCCACCAGCATAGTTTCTCTCAGCGCTCTGGAGCAGAACTGTGAAAAGAGTGAAATTAAAAGCACATGATGAAAGACTTCTCTGGCCATCAAAAGAAGAAAAAAAAGCCACTTGTGACAACATGACTGGTGATTTATTGATTTCTCCGCTCGCATTCGTCTTTCGGGGGCACTGCCAAAGAGCAAAGCAATCTCTGAGATTGTGTGTTATTGGTTGTTCTGGTATTCCCCTGGTGAATAGACACACACACACACACACACATCAACAGGGCTCTCAGTGGGGTGGGGAGAGTTTTTAATCCTCAAACACACAGTCGTAAATCAAGCCTTGCTCCTAGATGCCCTGGCTAGTCGCTCATTGAGCACCTCCAGCCAACGGCACATTCATTGCAATTTACAGGGCCAGTCATGCGATACAGGGAGGGCGTCAGTGGAGCGTACCTTTAGTTTGTAATTCCTAATTACTTTCACTCGCAACATGGCTGCTGAATTGTTAATGGTCAGAGGGTGTGACCCTGCTGAGAGCTTTGCTTTGATTGGTTGAGGGGAGGCTGGGAGTCCCTCTGATTGGTTAAAGGGAGGCTGGAAGTCACTCTCATAGACTAATACTAATCGTGAGGGTGAGGGTTAGAAAGCCTACTTCGTGCCAGTCAATTGTATGGAACATACAGTTGAAGTCAGAAGTTTACATACACCTGAGCCAAATACATTTAAACTCAGTTTTTCAAAATTCCTGACGTTTAATCCTAGTAAAAATATTCTCTGTCTTCGGTCTGTTAGGATCACCACTTTATTTTAAGAATGTGAAATGTCAGAATAATAGCAGAGAGAATGTTTTATTCAGCTTTTATTTTTTTCATCAAATGGGAAGTAGGTCAGAAGTTTACGTACACTTAATTAGTATTTGGTAGCATTGCCTTTAAATTGTTTAACTTGGGTCAAATATTTCAGGTAGCCTTCCACAAGCTTCCCAAAATGAGTTGGGTGAATTTTGGCCCATTCCTCCTGACAGAGCTGGTGTAACTGAGTCAGGATTGTAAGGCCTCCTTGCTTGCACACACTTTTTCAGTTCTGCCCACACATTTTCTATAAGATTGAGGTCAGGGCTTTGTGATGGCCACTCCAATACCTTGACTTTGTTGTCCTTAAGCCATTTTGCCACAACTTTGGAAGCATGCTTGGAGTCATTGTCCGCTTGGAAGACCCATTTGCGACCAAGCTTTAACTTCCTGACTGATGTCTTGAGATGTTGCTTCAATATATCCACATAATATTCCTCCCTCATGATGCCATCTATTTTGTGAAGTGCACCAGTCCCTCCTGCAGCAAAGCACCCCCACAACATGATGCTGTCACCCCCCACAACATGATGCTGTCACCCCCCATAATGCTTCACGGTTGGGATGGTGTTCTCCAAACATAACAATGGTCATTATGGCCAAACAGTTCTATTTTTGTTTCATCAGACCAGAGGACATTTCTCCAAAAAGTACGATCTTTGTCCCCCTGTGCAGTTGCAAACAGTAGTCTGGCTTTTTTGTGGCGGTTTTGGAGCAGTGGCTTCTTCCTTGCTGAGTGGCCTTTCAGGTTATGTCGATATAGGACTCGTTTCACTGTGGATATAAATACTTTTGTATTCGCTTCCTCCAGCATCTTCACAAGGTCCTTTGCTGTTGTTCTGAGATTGATTTGCACTTTTCGCACCAAAGTACGTTCATTTCTAGGAGACAGAGCGTGTCTCCTTCCTGAGCGGTATGACGGCTGTGTGGTCCCATGGTGTTTATACTTACGTACTATTGTTTGTACAGATGAACGTTGTACCTTCAGGCATTTGGAAATGGCTCCCAAGGATGAACCAGACTATCTACAATTTTTTTTCTGAGGTCTTGGCTGATTTCTTTTGATTTTCCCATGATGTCAAGCAAAGAGACACTTAGTTTGAAGGTAGGCCTTGAAATACATCTACAGGTACACCTCCAATTGACTGAAATGATATGTCACGGTCGTCATAAGGAGGAGACCGGAGACGCAGTACGCAGAGCCGGCGCAGGATATCCTGGTCCAAAGAGGTATACTGGAGACAGGAGCACTGAGCCGGCACCCTCCTTCCTGGCTGGATGCCCATTCTAGCCCGGCCAATGCGAGGAGCTGGAATAGAGCGCAGCGGGCTAGAATAGTGCATTGGAGACACCGTGCGCTCTACCGCATAACACGGTGCCTGACCAGTAACAATCTCCCCACAGTAATCACGAGGAGTAGGCTCAGGTCTCTGACCTGACTCATGCAATCTCCTCGTGTGCCCCCCCAAAATGTATTGGGGCTGCCTCTCGGGCTTCCGTGCTAGCCGTGTACCTTCATATCGTCGCTCTTGCTCTATTCTCCGGTATTTATCCTCGTTGTATTGCCTTCCGCTTTCGCTGCCTCTAACTTCTCCTTAGGACTGCGATACTCTCCCGGCTGTGTCCAGGGTCCTGCTCCATCTAATATCTCCTCCCAGGTCCATTTCCCCATTAAGCACAGTTCCTCCTTTTCACGCTGCTTGGTCCTGGTTTGGTGGGTTATTATTTCACGGTCGTCATGAGGAGACCAAGGCACAGCGTGATAAGCGTACATTCTATTTCATTAAACGAATGCAACACTGAACAAAACTATACAAAATAACAAAATGAACCGTGAAGCAATATGACTAGTGCAAACAGGCAACTAAACTTTGAATAATAACCCACAAAACCAAAATGGAAAATTGCAACATAAATGGGATCCCCAATCAGAGACAACGATAAACAGCTGCCTCTGATTGGGAACCAATTCAGGCCACCATAGACCTACATATACCTAGACATACAAGAATCCCCATAGATATACAAAAACCCTAGACAGGACAAAAACACCTAGACAATGCAAAAACTAAACCAACCACCCTTGTCACACCCTGACCTAACCAAAATAATAAAGATAACAAAGATAACTTAGGCCAGGGTGTGACATTATGTCAATTAGCCTATCAAAAGCTTCAGAAGCCATGACATAATTTTCTGGAATTTTCCAAGCTGTTTAAAG